>NC_057415.1:1282274-1525437 GCF_019320065.1 Cervus canadensis | reverse complement strand
ACCCAGATGGCAGGAGCTGCCAACAGGCATCGAGCCCATGTTCCGATGCCGCTGAGCAAATCACTGAATCCAGCAAGGATGGTGAATCAATATCAGGTCAGATGAAACGAGAAACGGCTGCTCTCAGAAATGTACACTGTGCTCAGTACTACACATAGCATGTTTGTAAGACGACTTACAGCCACATAAGGCAGGTACTTTATTAAGCAGTCCACTGGATCTGTTTTAGAATAACTGCCTTTTGTGAGTGGACACAACAGAGAAAGCTGCCTCTTGCAGCCACCCACCAAGACTGCTACAATCTGATGCTTAGCAGAGAAGGACTTATAACAGAACTCCCAGGTTATCTGAAAAGGATGCAACGAAACAGCTCTCTGCAGGGCCCTTAGGAAAGGAGGGTCATCTCCCTCCAAGTGCAATTGTCTTTTTCAAAGATGTTTCTCAGGACAAGGAGATCACAGTTTTAATACTGATTTTAAATGAAGCAAGTGTGCTAAGACATTATTTATATGAGTTCTTGATCTATACCACCAGCCTGACTAACCTAAATATATCCAACATGGCAAATACACAACTTAAACTGATTTTAGGATTGTGCATAGTTTTAAGGTTTCTAATGATCTTTCAATGTATTTAATTATATAAAAGTATCCTGAAGATAACTGGCACAGAGCACAATTACCATATTAATACAATCTTTCACTGATTCAACAGTTCATATAGTTATAGTGCCATCCTATGGGGCAGCATGCTCAGCTATTAGCCATTACTTGTTCCATGTAAAAATGTTTACTGAAGGCTTGCAGCATATCTGGAACTGTGCTGAGCAGGTATTGAGGTTTATAAGGACAGAACATTGAAGAAGGCACCATCCCTGACTTCAGGGAGCATACAATCCAGTGATAGAGACGAATAAATAAGCAATCATTGCAATCTGAGATGAGGTCTTTGAAGGAAGCAGAAAATGCCCTGCAATGGGATGACTAGGGAAATTTGATTCAGAGAAGGCCTGTAAGGTGATCCCTTTTTAGCTGAAACTTCAGAGACGAGAAGGAGCTGGCCATGTGAAGACCAGAACCTGGTGGATGGTGGGGACACAGAGAATTCCAGGAAGACCAATGACACGTGCACAGGCCCCAAAGTGGGAAAGATATCTCAGGTCCAAGAGATCAGAAGAAGTTATTTTACGGTTGGTAAGAAGAGAGGATCATGAGATGAGAAAGGAGAGGTGGGCAGAAGACCAGCAAGTCCAAATAAGTCAAGGTAAGGTGTCTGGCAAAAATCTCTAAGTAAGAGAGCATCATGGTTTGATTGAGATATTAGATTTTTAAAGGGTAACTATTCTGCGAGAGAACAGTCAGAAGGGACAAGATTAGAGTTGGTGGGAACAGGTGGAAAGTTGTAGTTATTCAGGCAAGAGCAGATGATACCTAAAATCGGGTGCAGAGTGTGGTTATGGAGAGAACGAGAGGGCGGATTGTGAGGATGGGAAGAGGTGAACACATCGGAGAAATATTTTGAAGGTAAAATGAATGTGTGTGCATCTTGTCTTTCCAACTAGATCAGAACCTCTTAGAGAACAGAAACCATCTTTAGAGTTTCTATATACCCCATCTGTACATTATAAGCTCTTTGAAAACAGTTTTTGAAGTAACTGATTTGTCTGAAGTGCCAGACATGCAGCTGGAACTGGGACTCTCGCCTTCTGATTTCTACCTCCCTAGCCTTTCCATCGGAGAAGGCAATGGCACCCCACTCCAATACTCTTGCCTGGAAAATCCCATGGACAGAGGAGCCTGGTAGGCTGCAGTCCATGGGGTCGCGAAGAGTCGGACATGACTGAGCGACTTCACTTTCACTTTTCACTTTTATGCATTGGAGAAGGAAATGGCAACCCACTCCAGTGTTCTTGCCTGGAGAATCCCAGGGATGGGGTCACACAGAGTCGGACACAACTGAAGTGACTCAGCAGTAGCAGCAGCCTTTCCATCCCTGAAACCAGCTAGTCTGCCCTGAAGAGAACTTAATGTTGTTAGAACAGGAAATGTGCTAGGGCCTGAGGCATCGCAGCCACAGTCCAACGGGAAGAAACAGTGTCTTAATGGGACAAAGCCCCAGTAAGGTGGCCAGCAGTCCAACACCTCTCACCCAGGGGCACACACAGACCAGCACCAACAGCTGATAGCACCCCATCATATGAGGCAGGTCACACCCAAGGGAGGGCTGCCTACTCAGCCAGACTCTTGCTGGCAGAGTGATCCCTGTGATTCTTTGGTCCTCATCCCAGGAGATCAAAGCTTAGACCTGAAGACAATGCTATCAAGTTTCTGATTTACTTCTTCCTCTTGTCATAATTAATCGGAAATTGGGGTGACCCTGAGGAGCCACTGTGTAAAGAAACATAAAGGAAAGGCAGGAATTCACTCAACAAATATTTATTGAACACATTCTACGGCCAGGCACTAGTCTAAGTGCAAGGGTGGGTCAACAAACAAACATCTCTGACTTCAAGGAGCTTATATCCTGGTAAGGGATACACAAGAAAAACAAACTAAATAACATATTAGATGAGAAAGAAATGTATGCTATGAAAAAAGATAACAAACCAGGAAGTGGTGGATGGCTCAATTTGTCTGGAACATAGGATTTAAAGTAGAAAAATAGAGAAGATAAGATTGAAGGAAGAGAGTGAAGGAATGCAAATTTGCCAAGAAGAGATCTAGTGAACTGTGAAAATACAGAGGAGCAAAGGTCACAATGATAGCAATGAAGAGACTTGGTTGGGATTGAAGAGCAAGAGAGGAATAGAATGTATAATTCTGACACTGGAGCTGCAGGGGGCACTGACTCTTTGATTTTTACAAGGCGGTGAGATGCAGGGATGAGCTCTCAGCAACTTAGGACTCTGCCATCCTCTTCTCTCTTCCCACTATTGTGATTCCAGCACTCCCAGACCATCCTGCCTCCCCATGATACATGGTGGTTCTTCTAGAGAGGGCTTCAGATTGAAGCCTTAGTGGCAGTGCAAATCTGAGTGACAGGTAAGACTGAGGAGTGACTCACCTTGTTAGCATATGAAGTATCTACAGTAATGAGTTCTCAGGAGCTAATCATCAGCCATGTTCAGACGGGCTAAGTATTTACACACATCATCAAATTTAACCCTCTCAACAACCCTGTAATGTAGGTATCAGCCCCACACAACAGATGTAAAGACCCAAGGTTACACAGCTGGAAAGGATTTCAACCTGTGTGCATCTCACTCCAAAGCCAGTATCCTTTCTATTTTGCCACACATCCTCCTAGGACAGGCTCAGCACGAGTAAACAAAAAAGTGAGGGGAAGTCAGAGGGCAGGTTGGGAGTGGGGAGATGGAGAGACAAGTACCATTGTCCACAGTTAAGAACTCTCACTGTGGTCAAGAGGGCTGGGGCTGGTGCTTCCATAAGATGTGCTGAACTCGGAGGGTTGGCAGAGTTGATAATGCAGATGCTGAAGTTTCCAAGGATGATGTCATTAGGTAGTATCAGCCTAAATTCCTATGCAGAGCCCATTTATGTGTGTGTCTGCATCTAAGTGTACACATATACACATTTACACACAAGTGTAAGTGAGGCAGAAGACAGACACATAGACAAACAGATATTAGCACTGCTAGAGTTGAAATGAGATCTGTGAGCTAGGTACTCAAGTTCTCCATGACTGAGTATAGAAAAGTGAATGTCAGGGGTGTATTATGCTTCGGTTTTGAAAGTTACTCAAGAAATTCCAGAGGGGTATATATAAAAACTCCAACTATTAATAAATAATACATGTTGTGGAAGAGGTAAGCAAGAATAAAGCCTATTTGCTACTGAAGACATCAGCAAAAGTGTGTATTTTAAATATTCTCAAGCAAGAGAGATCAAACCAGTCAATCCTAAAGGAAATCAACCCTAAAAACTCATTGGAAGTATTGATGCTGAAGCTCCAATATTTTGGCCACCTGATGCAGACAGTCCACTCACTGGAAAAGACCCTGATGCTGAGAAAGATTGAGGGCAGGAGGAGAAGGGGATGACAGAGTACAAGATGGCTCACCAATTCAATGGACATGAGTTTGAGCAAGCTCTGGGAGATGGTGAAAGACAGAGAAGCCTGGTGTGCTGCAGTCCCTGGGGTCGCAGAGCCAACTGAGTGACTGAACAACAACCAACGGGTAGGAAAGCTGATGCTATTCTCTGATACTGGAAGTCACTGACCAGAGTCTCAGCATGACAGATCCCAGGAACACAAAGGCAGCTCTGGACAAAGTCACAGAGAGTCTCAAATCCTCTTGATCTAGCCTCTTGATTAGAGAATAGATCCTCTTGATCAGAGAATCCTCAAATCCTCTTGATCAATCCTCTTGATCAGAAAATAGATCTTTCTGGAGAAGGATGACTTCCTCAGTGGCTGTGAAAGTGTGGTTCTCAGACTGGAAGCAAGAGCATCCCCTATACCTTGTTGATACTGCAGAGCCTCGGAGTCCACCCCAGGTCTTCCTTATCTGACTCTAGGAGTGGACCTCAATGATCTGGTCTATAGAGACCTCCAGGTGAACCTGGTATACGCTGAAGCTGAAGAACCACTGATTATAATCATTCCACAATATATGCAAATCAAACCATTGTGCCGTACACCTTAAACTTACACAGTGATGTATGTCAATTATTTCTCAATAAAACTGGAGAGGAAAAGAAAAACAGCATCTAAGATTAAAACTTCCCTCCAAATCAGGAAACAATCTGGAGGCAAGAAAGAGGGAGAGATACTGAACCAGAAATCAGAATTTACTTACAGAAACAATGGGCCCCTCTGTAAGTACATTGTTTTCAACAATTAAACCCTTCTACTAAGACTGTGTTTGGTGAAAACATCAAAAATCACTTTCTTAAGTCACCAGATAACAGCCCCAAAGAATGTACAAGATTATAGGTGTTATGAACTGTGTTTAATTTTATTGGATCAGTTTTTAGGCAAAAAATGAAACCTAAAATCTTTAACCATATAATGATCACATAATGTTGCATTTTGTTCTGCAGGAGAGGCTTCAGGTGCAAGGAGCACCAGCAGCCTAGGAGAACATGTTGGCAAGTGGACATGTGTACTAGATGGCAACATGGGGACAAAGACATGGATGTAAGGGTCAGTAGAGGCAACTGAGTCACTGCCATAGAATAGTAGTCCTTTCAATCAGTACTATCAACTATCCCATCCAATTATGACATCGATCATCCCCACTTCCTCTAGAGCAAGGGTCCCCGATCTCTGGGCCACAGACTGGTACCCCATCAGATCAGCAGCAGCATTTGATTAGAAATAAAGTGCACAACAAACATAATGTCCTTGAATCACCCTGAAACCACCCCCCACAACCCCAGTCCATGGAAAGATTGACTTGTATGAGATCAGTCCCTCGTACCAAAAAGGTTGGGGACCGCTACTCTAGAGAGCAACCATGGGTTTGACTCAGCCATGGTAAAATAATTAATGCCTGTGATGATGACACCACTTCCTCAAGGAAAGGCTAAGTTGTATTCAGCACGCTCTTTAAGTTGACCTGTCTGACTCTGCGACCCCGTGGACTGTAGCCCGCCAGGCTCTGTCCATGGGATTCTCCAGGCAAGAATACTGGAATGGCTTACCATGCCCTTCTCCATGGAATCTTCCCGACTCAGGAAGGTCTCACATCTCTTGGTTCTCCCACACTGCAAGTGGATTCTTTACTGCCTGAGCCACCAGGAAAGCCCCTTAAGATGACCATTTCCATAAAATGCTTTTAAGTGATGCTTAAGAAATAAACTTACCCAGAAAAATATAAGACAAAAAATGTGTTTCTCAGCAATGCCAGATAAATGAAATCTTTTGTCACTTCTTTCTAATCCTATAGTAAGAAGGCACAGTGGAAAGAATACTGGGAAGGAATTTGAGGCCCGGCAACTAGCTGTGACACCAACAGACTGTGACCGGGAGAAAGTTGCCAAGCACATGGACTGTAACTTATCTGGGTAGTTTGCTCGTTTACTGAAGGAGGGGGATTAGGTAAGCTCTAATGTCACTGACAGCTTCAAAAACCCTAAACTATTATATGAGTTTACACTTTAGTCTCATCCTTAGACCAGAAATTTCTTCCCTTAAAACTATCTCACACCTTACTTATAGTTTCCTTTGTAGTGCAAAAGCTTTTAAGTTTCATTAGGTCCCATTTGTGCAACTCCTGCAGCTCAATTCCAGAAAAATAAATGACCCAATCAAAAAATGGGCCAAAGAACTAAACAGACATTTCTCCAAAGAAGACATACAGATGGCTAACAAACACATGAAAAGATGCTCAACATCACTCATTATTAGAGAAATGCAAATCAAAACCACAATGAGGTACCATTACACGCCAGTCAGGATGGCTGCTATCCAAAAGTCTACAAGCAATAAATGCTGGAGAGGGTGTGGAGAAAAGGGAACCCTCTTACACTGTTGGTGGGAATGCAAACTAGTACAGCCGCTATGGAAAGCAGTGTGGAGATTTCTTAAAAAACTGGAAATAGAACTGCCATATGACCCAGCAATCCCACTTCTGGGCATACACACTGAGGAAACCAGATCTGAAAGAGACACGTGCACCCCAATGTTCATCGCAGCACTGTTTATAATAGCCAGGACATGGAAGCAACCTAGATGCCCATCAGCAGATGAATGGATAAGGAAGCTGTGGTACATATACACCATGGAATATTACTCAGCCATTAAAAAGAATTCATTTGAACCAGTCCTAATGAGATGGATGAAGCTGGAGCCCATTATACAGAGTGAAGTAAGCCAGAAAGATAAAGAACATTACAGCATACTAACACATACATATGGAATTTAGAAAGGTGATAACGATAACCCTATATGCAAAACAGAAAAAGAGACACAGAAATACAGAACAGACTTTTGAACTTTGTGGGAGAATGTGAAGGTGGGATATTTCAAAAGAACAGCATGTATACTATCTATGGTGAAACAGATCACCAGCCCAGGTGGGATGCATGAGACAAGTGCTCTGGCCTGGTGCACTGGGAAGACCCAGAGGAATCGGGTGGAGAGGGAGGTGGGAGGGGGGATCGGGATTGGGAATACATGTAAATCCATGGCTGATTCATATCAATGTATGACAAAACCCACTGGAAAAAAAAAATAATAATAAAAAAAATAAAATAAAAATAAATAAATAAATAAAAGCTGTGTAAAATTTATATAACATTGACTACCCTCTTAACCATTTTAAAGTCTACAATTCAGTGATGTTAAGTAGATTCATACGCTGTGAAACCAATCTGCAGAATTTCTCATGCTTCAAAACTGAAACTCTGCACCCATTAAACAAAAACTCCCCATTCCCTCCTCCCCCAGCTCCGGCCACCACCTCTACTCCCTATCTCTATGACTTTGACTCCTGTAGGAACCTCAGATAAGTGGGATGACATAGGATTTATCCTTTTGCGACTTGCTCTTCACTTAGCCTGATGTCTTCAAAGGTTCACCCATGTTGTACCATGTGTCAGAATTTCATTCCTTTTTAAGGTAAATATTTCATTGTGTGGATATATCACATTTGGTTGTATATTCATTTGCCGATGGACACTTGGGTTGCTTCCTCCTTTTAGATATTATGAATAACACCGCTATAAACATGGGAGTGCAAATATCTCTTCAAGACCCTGTTTTCAGTTATTTTGGGAGTAAAGCCAGAAGTGTAATTGCTGGTAAGTCTATTTTTCATTTTTTGAGGAACCATCATGCTATTTTCCATAATGGCTGCAGCACCTTACATTCTCACCAACAGTGCATAGGATTCCGGTTTCTCCAAATTCTTGCCAAAGTGTGTTATTTTCTTTCTTTCTGATAGTTTCCATCCTGATGCGTGTGAGGTGATATTGCACTGCAGTTTGGATTTGCGTTTCCCTGGTGAATAGTGATGTTGAGTGTCTTTCCATGTGTTTGATGCCATGAGCTTTCATGTGCTTGTCTATCTTAACGTGCTCTTCTATCTTTGGAGACATGTCTATTCAAGTGTTTGCGTATTTTTTAATCCAGTCTTTGTTGTTGTTGTTGTTCTTGAGTTGTAGGAGGAGAAGGAGTCTTTTCATGCGCTAAGACTTCAAATAACACCTGCCATGAAAAAATATTTGTGGAATAAGTATGTCTTGGGTCTCTATTCAATAATGTTATTCCAAAATTTGGTATAAATTATAACCAATAGCTGGAGTTGGAAATTCACAACAATGGATACAATATAATAATATATTAGGAATAACATTTTTTAAAACACAAATGAATTTTGGACTCCACCACTTAGATGAATGTGCCATGGACCAATCCACTTTACTTAGCTGTCCTGATACTTAAGCCAGGTTTTGTGTCCTTCAGTCAGGGGGATGGGAGAGAAGAGGAGAAAGGCATTCGGTTACAAACACCAGCACTTCTTGGAAAAGTGGTATCTTAACCTAGGAGCTTAAACAAACATCAGCCCATTTCTCCTGGCCACCATCTTTGATTCACTTTGAGTCGTTTCCTCTCCGTGAAAGTGAAGTCGCTCAGTTGTGTCCGACTCTTTGCGACCCCATGGACTGCATGCAGTCAGTCTCCCAGGCTCCTCCACCCATGGGATTTTCCAGGCAAGAATACTGGAGTGGGCTGCCATTTCCTTCTCCAGGAGATCTTCCCGACTCAGGGATTGAACCCGGGTCTCCCGCACTGTAGGCAGATGCTTTACGGTCTGAGCCACCAGTTAAGTCCTCTCCATGAAAGGTTCTCAAATCTCAGCAATGACAGGAGGAAATGAAAAACACCTGGGCTGCAGTTCCCGTCCAGCCACTGGGGGGCAGTGCACCTCTGTACGCCTACCCTGAAGAAGCCTCTCCGTCATTCTCCAGAATCTCGATTTTGCCCCCTTTGGATAAGTCCCTAGACGAGAGATTTTAGCAGAATCACTTATTTTTAAAATCTCTCCATGAGTTTCTGTAGGGGATGGTTAACATCCTTCTTCACGTTAACTCCAGAATCCAAGAAATCTTGATCCCAGCATCTTCTGATATTTCTTCCCTTCTACCAAGTATGTCTTTGTTCTCTAAGCGTCTTGTGCTCATAACCTGTAACCAGCGGTTACAGGATCGGTTCTGTCACATATAGAGGGGGACGGAGAGGTTCTTACTTGACTTTGCATTCTGGGCACTTACCACTGTACATGTCCATAGTGGGCAGTCTATCAAGACTTGTTAGGTGAACCCAAGTAGAAGAAACACAGAAACGATAAATGACCACTCTTTTACCAGTATGCCCAGAAAACATGGGCTTCCCAGGTGGTACAGAACCTGCCTGCCAACGCAGGAGACATGAGACGTGGGTTTGATCCCTGGGTCGTGAAGATCTCCTGGAGGAGGGCGTGGCAACCCCCCTCAACATTCTTGCCTGGAGAATTCCATGGACAGAGGAGCCTGGCGGGCCACAGTCCTTGGGGCTGCAGAGTCAGACACGACTGAAGTGACTTAGCACACACACATGCCACATAACATACACACTAAACATGTGCCTTAAAATAACTTTTTCTGAATATAAATTTTATATAAATAATTTGGTAGGTGGTAAATCGTATTTCATGGCTGCAGCCACCATCTGCAGTGATTTTAGAGCCCCCCCAAAATAAAGTCTGACACTGTGTCCGCTGTCTCCCCATCTATTTCCCATGATGTGATGGGACCAGATGCCATGATCTTACTTTTCTGAATGTTAAAAGACGCTTACTCCTTGGAAGGAAAGTTATGACCAACCTAGATAGCATATTAAAAAGCAGAGACGTTAATTTGCCAACAAAGGTCCATCTGGTCAAGACTATGGTTTTTCCAGTGGTCATGTATGGATGTGAGAGTTGGACTGTGAACAAAGCTGAGCACCGAAAAATTGATGCTTTTGAACTGTGGTGTTGGAGAAGATTCTTGAGAGTCCCTTGGTCTGCAAGGAGATCCAACCAGTCCATCCTAAAGGAGATCAGTCCTGGGAGTTCATTGGAAGGACTGATGCTGAGGCTGAAACTCCAATACTTTGGCCACCTCATGTGAAGAGTTGACTCATTGGAAAAGACCCTGGTGCTGGGAGGGATTGGGGTCAGGAGGAGAAGGGGGTGACAGAGGATGAGATGGCTGGATGGCATCAATAACTCAATGGGCATGAGTTTGAGTAAACTCCGGGAGTTGGTGATGGACAGGGAGGCCTGGCATGTTGCGATTCATGGGGTCGCAAAGAGTCGGACACAACTGAGTGACTGAACTGAACTCAAATCATTTCTTTAAAATTTGCATTTCTCTCTATATAGCTGATATTGAATATTTCTCATGCATCTCCTTTCATGCTCTCATTTGTATTTCTTTCTGAATTGTCTCTTTCTGACCTTAGCTGTTTTGATAATTGTTATACTCATGTTCTGAAGGCTTTCAGATTTCTGAGTGCCATCCTTGACAAATCCCTGCCACTCATCTTCTACATTCAATCAGCCACATCTGTTTATTCTGCTTCCTAAATTTCCCTCCAGTCTATCCACATCACTTCATCCTCACTGCCTCTGTCCTGCCTCAGAGTCATGGTCTTTCTCCAGCCATCTGTTCTCCATACTGGACCCTCCACCTCTGACCTTGACTGTTTCCAACACATTCTCCACACTGCAACTAGTGAGAACATTTCAGAGTATAAATCTGTGCACACCACATTCTGAATTAAAAATCTCTCAGGGCTTCTTGTCATCCTCGATGTGAAAAGTTCCAACTCCCTAATCCAGCCCATGCAGCCTTGCTAATTCCCCCGGTTTCCTCTTTTTCCACCTCCAGCTTTAGCCTTGCCCTCCTGCAGCGGTGGCCACGTCCGTGACCGAAGAAGCATCTCCACAGTTTCACCCACCTTCCAGCATCACTCATGCTGTTCTCTCCCTCCGTTGACCGTTCATTCCCTTTGTTTGCCTAACATTTGTTAGAACTCTGCTTAAAACCATCACCTCTAGGAGGCCTCCGTGCCTCCTGTAGACTAGGAGGAACCAACTTCCTTATCCCATGTCAGTCTGTCTCCATCCCACTGTAACATATTGCATTCCGTGGTCCTTGCCAGTTTGTGTCTGTTTGTGGATGGCCTCATCGACTCAATGGACATGATCTGCACAAACTCCAGGAGACAGTGAAGGACAGGGAGGCCTGGCATGCTGTAGTCCATGGGGTCTCAAAGAGTTGGATATGCCTGAGTGACTGAATAACAACGACAAATGTGTGTAAAATCCTGTCTTATGCACCTTTTTATCCCTAGTGCCTGGCACAGCAACCCACCCATAGTAGATACCAGAGAAATGTTTATTGAATGAATAAAAGTGCTTCTAGTTGACATTTATTGAGCACTCAAAGCAATTTATATCCTTTTTCTCGTTCAATCCTCAAAACGACTCTCTTGGATGGTTATGCTTAGTTTGACAAGAGAGAAAACTGAGGGTTGTAGAGATTACACAGCAGCGAAGTGGTGGGTTCACCCACGTCTGCCTCCTTGCAGAGTCAGCTGCGTGTTTCCCATCTATGAGGCACCTGTAGGTGTCCTTCATATGTAAAAGGATTAAACCTTTGTCAGTTCTATTTGTTGCAAACATCTTCCTCCAGTGTTGATGCTTTCTAATTTTCTATTTGATCGTCTTGAAGTTAAGAAACTTTTAATCATTAAATAGTAAAATTAGTCACTTTTTCTTTGATAATTTATTGTGTGGATTATGCTTTAAAATTTTTATCATTCCTCAGTTCAATTTGTTGCCTAACTTGTTATTATATATTTTGATAGCCTCATGATATTATTTTTATTTTTTAATTTTTATTTCATTTTGGGATAGAGACGATTAACAATGTTGTGATAGATTCAGGTGAACAGCGAAGGGACTCAGCCACACACGTACATGTATCCATTCTCCTCTAAACTTTCCTCTCACCCATCCAGGCTGTTATTTGCCATTGAGCAGAATTCCATGTGTTATACAGCAGGTTCTTTTTGGTTATCCATTTTAAATATAGCAATGTTTTAAATTTAACTCTTTAAGTCTTTAAAACCGTATCTTATCTATATAGGGTGTTTTCTCCTCCAAATGGTAAAGTTTCCTAAATCCATTTATTGAATAGCACATCCATATATTGAATAGCACATCTTATGGGCATCCTTCATAGCTCAGTTAGTAAAGAATCTGCCTGCAGTGCAGGAGATCCGGGTTTGATTCCTGGGTCAGGAACATCCCCTGGAGAAGGAAATGGCAACCCACTCCAGTATTCTTGCTTGGAGAATCCCATGGACAGAGGAGCCTGATGGACTACAGTCCATGGCGTCACAAGAGTTGGACGCAACTTAGTGACTAAACCACCACCAAATCTTATTTAATTATGATACTATTATCATTTAGCTTCTTATATATTTATAACCTATTTTGGGGACTTTCTTTCATTGGTATGTCAACTCTTGAACTATTACCACAGTATTTTATAATTTGATTTTTATTTAGTGGAATAAATCCTTCCAGTTGTGCACAGAGCATCCCCAATCCCCAACACACCAGTAATTTTCATTTTGCAACATTATCTTGGCTGATCTCATTTATTGTTTCTAGTCATCTTTAAGAGTTTTCTCATTCTTAAAACATTTATTGAGATAATTTTGAAAAACATAAATATACTACCTGTTTATTTTATAAAAATTAAGAAACAGAAAATTAATAATATTTCATTTTATTGCCTCATGGTTGCATTCTATATGAATATGAGTAATCCAGTTGAACTCATATTGTAGCACATCTTGGTATCCTGCTTCCCTGCCACCCATCTAGTTACTGTGTAAACATTTCCATATCCAATGTGAATTTGAAATTATAGGTTCTGCTATTGTTCAGTCACTGAGTCACGTCCAACTCTTTGCAACACCATGGACTGCAGCACGTCCGGCTTCCCTGTAACTATTGTCATATCCAATTCAATTTTGAAACCATAGGTTTTAATCGTATGTAATTTTCACTAAAATAAAAGCCTGAACCTCTATTTAGGAATTCTCCTATTGTTGGATATCTAGGTTATTGACAATTTTTTTTTCTTTATGTAGTCACAAAAAATTTATACAAACACGTTTTTGGTCACATTTGATCATTTCCTTAAGGTATCTTTCTAGATCTGGGTCAATAGTTATGAGCATTTTTAAGGCTCTAAATTGCTTTTTAAAAATATTGTGCAAATTTAAATTCCCACCAGCTTATGAAATGCCTATTTCCACAGTATTCTTGCCAACACTTGAGTATTATCTCATTGAGATTTTCATTGGGGTTATGTTAAATCTATAAATCAATTTAGAAAGAACTGTCTTCTTTACAATATTTATTCTTTTCCTTCAGGAAGATAGTGTGCCTCCATTTAATTAAATCTTGATATCTCTCAGAAAAGTTTTGCTGTTTTCTTAATGTAAATCCAACTGCTACTGCTTCTGCTAAGTCACTTCAGTTGTGTCTGACTCTGTGCGACCCCATCCCTGGGATTCTCCAGGCAAGAACACTGGAGTGGGTTGCCATTTCCTTCTCCAACGCATAAAAGTGAAAAGTGAAAGTGAAGTCGCTCAGTCATGTCTGACTCTTCACGACCCCATGGACTGCAGCCTACCAGGCTCCTCCATCCATGGGATTTTTCCAGGCAAGAGTACTGGAGTGGGGTGCCATACATCCTACAGATTTATTATTAGAATTATTTTATTATTGTTGTTTTATTATTTTTGTTTTGTTATGTGAGTGCCACTTAAAAATTTATATACACTTTCTAAGTTGAAGTAGAGTTGATTTACAACTTTTCAGGTGTAAATCAAGGTGAGTCAGTTACTTATATAATATATATATAGATAACATGTATATATCTGCATATACACCCTCATATGTTCTCATGTACATCCTTCTCCATCATAAGTTACTACAAGACGCTGAGCAGAGCCCCCTGTGCCGTGTGGTCGGTCCCTGCTGGTCGTGTTTTGTATAGAGTAGTGTGTATCTGTTTTGTATAGAGTATCTATACTTTGTATGGAGCAGTGTGTATCTGTTTTGTACACAGTACTGCGTGTCTGTTAACCCCAGATTCTAATGTGTCCCTCCCCGCTGCCCCTGTGGTAACCATGAGTTTGTTTTCTATGTCTCTGAGCCTATTTGTTTTGTAAAAAGTTCACTTGTATCATTTTCTTTAGGTTACATATATAAATGATATCATGTGGTATTTGTCTTTCTCTTTCTGACATTTCACTTAGTGTGATAATCTACAGGTCCATCCTTGCTGCTGCAAATGGCATTATTTCATTCTTTATATGGTTGAGTAATATTTCATTGTATGTTCTTTGTATGTATGTCCCCAGATCTTCATCATCTATTCATCTGTTGATAGACATTTAGGGTATTTCCAGGTCTTGGCCATTGGAAATAGTGTTTCTATGAACATTGGGGCGTATGCATTTTTCTGAGTTAGAGTTTTGTCCAGATATATGCCCAGGAGGGGGATTGCTGGATCATACGGTAGCTCTATTTTTAGTTTTTTAAGGAACATTCATACTGTTCTCCATAGTGGCTGTCCCAGTATACATTCCCACCCACAGTGTAGGAGGGTTTCCTTTTCTCCACACTTTCTCCAACATTTATTATTTGCAGCCATGCAGACTAGTATGAAGTGATACCTCATTGTTATATCTTCTTTTTTTCCCAAAGTGTATCCTGTAAGTATTTGATCCTCCTGATGCTCTGTGAAAAACAAAAGATTCTATATTCAAATTGGTGTGGGAAGGGCTATGAACTTAACTTGGAAATTTTCATGACACATTCAGGAAAGCTTGACACATCCTATTGTAAAGAAACTTGTTTAACATTATTTATTACTCCACCCAGAACATCTCAGAATTTATTTGATCAGGGACTATCTTTTTATGTAAAAATAAAAATTTTAACACTAATTCTATTATCACTCAGTAGAGCTGATCTTCTGAGAAGCCTAATGTTGTGGAATGACAAATGGCCTCAGTTCTTCATTCCTCCCTGTAGCTATGCCCTTTGCCGTGTAACTCTGGGGTACCCTTCTACCCTGACCCTTAACTTGGCTGCATGACTTGGCCCTTGGGATGTGAGCTAACATAGAGCACATAGAAGCTTTGAAAGGGTGGCTGGTAACTGTTTCATCTTCCGTGTTTGCGATAAAGACATGCCAAGTGTACCCAGGTAGAAAGTGATATGCTTGTAGCACAGCTGAGTTACACCATCTATCCCAGTTGAAACAACACAAGATCACTCAAAAAACAGCCAGTGAGCCCAGGCAAGACCAGAAGAACCACTCAGTAAGACTTCAGACTCATCAATTAAGTAATTTCTGGTTGTCTGAAAGCACTGAGATTTGGGGTTGCTTGTTACATAGCATTATTATGGCAATAGATAACGGATCCATCGATCTTAAAGCAGGTATGATGAAGGCAGTTAGTTTAAGCTTGATAGTCTTTATTAAGAAATTCCCTTTCATTTCTATTTTTCTAAATGCTTCTAGCCAAAATTTTTGTTGAATAACTTTTGGGCAGTCATTGAGATTATTTTAAGCTTTTCTAATTGAGCCTACTGATGTAGTTTTTTTATTAATAGGCTTCCTATTAATAAGCTGTTCTGGCCTTCCTAGGATGAGTCATTCTTGGTAGCAGTTGATCATTCTTTAAACATACTATTGAATTCCATATGCTAATATTCTCCTCAGGGATTTAGCATCTCTATTCATAAATGAAATTAGTTTATAGTTTCCTATTTTGGCCCATCCTTTTCAGTTTTGGTATAAAGCATAAGCCAACTTTATAAAATGATTCAGTTAGTTTTTAGTCTCTGCCTATGTTCTGAATCAATTTGTATAATAGTCTGACTAAGAATTCACCACTAAAGCCATCTGGTCATTGAATCTTTTTGATAATTTGTCATTTCTATGATAGCTTTTAATTTTAACTTTTCCCTCTTATTATTGGTCTTTTCTTACTTATTTTTAATTACATTTTGGGAAATTCAAATTACTTTAATGATAGCCAATAATATACTGCCCACCTACACCTGCAGGAGACATAAGAGACATGGGTTCGATCCCTGAGTCAAGAAAATCCCTTGGAGGAGAGCATGGCAACACACTCCAGTATTCTTGCCTGGAGAATCCCATGGACAAAGGAGCCTGGCAGGCTACAGACCATTGGGTTGCAGAGAAGCTACTCAAGCATGCTTGCAATATATATCCTGTACTTTGTCTCTTTTTGGAAGCTGCCTTTCAATCATCTGGGAACACAGTCTGATATAATTAACTAAATAAATAAACACAGATCAGGCCATTTGTTTCAGTAGCTACAATTTAACATCAGACTTTAAGTGAGTTTGTATCTTAATGCAACCTAGTATTTCTGTATGCAATGGTATGGTTACATACATGTGTGGCCACCATATTTTCTATTTTTTTGGGGGGGGAGAAACTTTTGTCTATAGTTTGATGTACTTTTTTCTGGCTGGGAAAGTGGGGTTAGAAAAAGTAATCTGGATTTATCAGTGTTAAAATTTTGAATGCTTGTACATGATTTGTGTTCATCACGTTAGAAAATACCTTAAATTATAACTCTTTGGAAGATCCTAGAATTTCACCATCATGTAGATTGGCCTAAGTTATGCATGGTTATTTGAGATTTAATAGACAATGTGTGGAAATACCTCTTGCTGACTTGGCCTGTGTCCTCAATGGCCTCATGAGAAGATGAGGCAGGTCAGGCACTTACTAGCCACAGAGCGTGATTGGCTCTGTGTTCTGGTTTCTCTGGATTCTGCTGTCTCTATGACATGCTCAATTCCCAGGTTTCAGGCACCTTATTTTATTAGCATCAAGAATAAATATTTATACAGTGCTTATTATGCATCAGGCACTGCCGATAACATTTACCATCCCCATTTTGCAGTTTAGGAAAGGAAGGCACAGAAAGATTGCAAAATTTGCCCACACTTGCCAGCATGTGAGTATTCATGTTCAGATTCAAACCCAGGTGGTGAGTCTCCCTGGGCTGCACTGTTAGCCTTAGCCTCTATGCTATTCCCCCCACCCCGCCACCATTCTTTCTCATTTTGTCTTATTTTTCTACCTGTTCACCAGAGTGTTTGGCTCCATTGGACTTAATTAGTGTTGATCCTATAGATTTATTTCTAGATGAGGATAGAAGAGACAAAGAGAAAAAAAAGTCAAAGTGAAAAGAGTAAATGGCTGACAGGGAAACAACTCATGGATTCTGATTTGAGACTGTGACTAACCCCAGCTCTAAAAACTGGACATAACAAAGTGTCTATCTCATGGTGTGATTCTGAAGATTTTCTGAGCAAAGGCTCTGATATATCACTAACATTCAATGGATACTAGTTAATCATAGAAAAGGATGATGGTGATGGTGATGAATGATGACCATAAAATCAAGCTTCTGGCACCGTCTCTGTGACCTTGCTCAAGTCACTTTGCTTCTCTGGGTCTCTGTTTCCTCATTGTTCTTTGGAAGATGGGACTTCGTGGTGGAGAAGCTGAGTGAGATTAAGAGTGGGAATGGTGTCCATAGTGACTTATACATACTGCTAAGTGTAATCAGGGCTCATCAGGGCTACGGTTGACAGATGGAACAATGAGAAAACAAAGCAAAATAAAATAGAATGTCTAGTCAAATCTGAATTTCAGATAAGCTATGAATGCTTACTTAACATAAGTATGTCCCAAACATTGAATGGAACATACTTACACTAAACAACTAACTGTTATTAGAACTCAGTTCTCCAGGTTTCCTGCCTGGTCTAGTGTCCAGATTTCTAAGATTAGAAAGTTGCAGTAAATTGGTGCCAGGCCAAATTGTTCCCTTAAGTCAAGGATCTGAGTTTGAGAAGCTCCTTTTCCCCTACCCTATCTTCTTTCTTCTTTGGGCAAAAAGGATGGAGCAACTAAATGGGGAAATTTGTTTGTCATAAATTACCAAGAGAAGAGCTTCTCCAGATTCAATAAGGCAATTATTATATCTTGAGGAAAGAACAATTGATTGTTCCAAACAAATGCTCCAGTTTGTGATTTCACGGAAATCTGTGTCTCTAACCTGCTGTAGTTGTTAAGTCAGAAGTAAATATGTTCTTAATAACTAACTGGTATTTATTGAATGTACAATAACTTGCCTGCTAAGCTTAAATGAAATGCACTGTTAATTAAAACTATCTCTGTACCAAGTCCTCTTGGGAAAATACATTACAAACACTTTGACTTCAGAGTTTTTTTTCACCCTCACTTCCCAACTGAGCCCCTCTTGGTAAATTTTAATATGATCTGTTTGGAGGCCTGCAGGTGTTTTTACTGGGCAGTTTTCATCCTGCTTAGGGCTATGAAAACCTCACTTACTGATTCAGACTTGAGAACTCATCAGAGAGACCCCAAGCTGAAGCTATGCGCTTGGTGCTCCAAAGCTTGCTCTGGCCACTTGGAATAGTTGGGGCTGCATCTGAATTTGCCAACTGGTTGGCTGTTCAGACCAAACCTTTCACTTTGCCTCTTGGAGTTTGAAGAAATTTCCAACCTGTGACATAAATGTCACCAGTTAGATCTTTGGTGATAGGTCAGAAAAGAGGCTCGGCAGGATTCAGAAGCACAGACTGACCTTGACTTGTTCAGTGGGTCTCAACACGTGCCAGTCCGACTGCTGTGTGAGCCCCTGATTTGGTGCTGCTTAGAGACAGCTTTTGTTTATTTATCTGCTTATTTGTTTTCTCGTTATTCCACAAGTATTTGATGTCTGTGTGTCTAGTGGACCTGAAATCTCATGAATACCGTGACTGGGGAGATAAAGTCCCAGTCCCAGCTGCATCACTTGCAGACTCACAAATTCACATTTATGCAATTCAAGCAGTCATTTCACTCCCCTGAGTTTGTTTCCTTTTCTGCAAAGTGAGGATAGTGTCTTCCCTACAAATCACTGAATGGTTGTGAAGTTCAAATGAGACGATGTAGGCACAAACCCTTTCAAAGTCAAAAGAATCATCATAGAGATGTGTATTTTCCCCAATGGCTGGTAGCCATGGTTCCTGCGAGTTCCCCAGCACCCATCAGATGTGCAGCGCTGCAGGGCACTGAGGACCAGGGAATGAAAGCCTGTGAGGACCTGGGCAAGGTGGGCGGGCCACGAGGAGGGGCAGCTCAGCCTCCCATAGTCCCCTAAGGGCGAGAGCCAGCCGAATAATTAATAAAGCCGGATTGTCTTTCGGGATGTAGAGACTAGGAAACACTTGCAAAGACCTGAGCTCATTTGATTTGTGCAGCATTCCTAGGAGGATGGCAGGCAGGTTTTCTTTCTCATGTTATGGCTCAGGAACTGAACTGCAGGAGAGGGACATGACCAGTCCAAGGTCACACTGTGTACAGGTACCCTGACCAGGGCTAGCTGCATGTCTTTCCTGTGCATTCAAGACAGCAGTCTGTTCTCCAGGCTGAGAACCCTAGCATCTGTCTCACCCAGACTCTGGGGAGTGTGTTTACTGGGAGTCAGGAGTCTCCGAACCAATCAGTCAGACCTGTTTTGTGGTGCGGAGCTCAGTGAGTGAGCCTGGCTGCATTTCAGCACCCGCAGGCCTTGGTGGGATGTTCTTGTGCAAGACATAAAGAGAATAAGAGTAAGTGGTGGTCTTAGGTGGGTGGGGATTGGCTAGGCTTGGTTGTCCCTGAGGCAGATCACTGGGGCCACTGACCTTCTTAGGACAATATGAGATTTCCCTGATGGCATGTTTGTCTCCACAGTGCTCTCAGAGGGTGCAAAAAAAGTCAGTATCTGATTGCAGTGGGAAGCTGTAAGTCAGCTCTAATGACTTGGGTGTGTGGATATTAAGGGTTGATGTAATTATAATTCCAAGATAATGGTGTGGGGGTGGCACTCAGCAAGGTTTTGTGCTAATGTTGCTGATTTTCCCATTCATCACATAGATTCATCATTGCTGGACTCAAGAATACAACTTTCTCCACATTCCTCCTTACAGTAATGGGTGTTCCGAGGTAGGGCTGGAGGGTGGGGGTAGGAGCATCTAAGGCTGCCCTGCATATTACCAGGACCGCTGAGTTTTGCCTTTCCTGTCCCTGCCCTTCCTCTCCAGTGCTAGCTCTGTCACTAACAACACCAGATCTCTGGCTGCCCTGCACTCTCTGGCCCTCAAATTCTCCATCTTGAAAATGAAATGGATAAGAGTGATTTCCAAGGGTCCCTGTAACTCTGAGCTTCTTAGAACTACTGTTGCATCCAAGAAATGCCAGATCCAGGCCTACAGGGCAGCCTAAGAGACAGAGACGAGATGCAAATTGAATGAAGAGTGTGGTTTTCAGTCTCACTAGTTGCCTTTGCTTCAAGGGCTCAGCGGTGGCGTCAGGCTCCTGGCTCCTACAGAGGGGAGCACTGACATGGAACATTTCTGTCATTGCAGAAAGTTCTACTGGGCAGCACTCAGGATAGTCCTGGGAGGAAGCTAGCAGGCGACAGGGTGCCTGGGCACAGGACGGGAGAGAGCAAGGAGGTCTGACATCTGGTGAACACTGGTTTATCATCCTGGAGTTACCTTTTATTTTATTTCATTTTTTTTTTTTTTTGGAGTTACCTTTTAAAGTTTGATGTTAGTTGCTCAGTTGTGTTCAACTGTCTGTGACCCCACGAACTTTAGCCCGCCAGGCTCCTCTGTCCATGGGATTCTCCAGGTAAGAACATTGGAGTGTCTGCCACTCGGTTTTCTAGGGGATCTTCCCGACCCAAGGATCAAACCCAGGTCTCCCCCATTGCGGGCAGATTCTTTACCATCTGAGCCACCAGGGAAGCCCCTAAAGTTATGTGACTTTAAAAAAAAAGGCTTAATTTCTCTGAACCTGTAAAATGGAAATTATAATACCATGTGGTAAAGTATTTTGATTATTATTTGAATATCACTATGTTGAACATCAAAACAAATACACGAATGAGAGGTTGGAGGGGTCCTGTTCCAGTGGTCTTCACCCCAAGGTGGTGGGCTGTTGAGTCACCACAGGAAGGGGTGTGAGGTGGAGGCCTCTGCCCCAAACCTCCACCTGGCTAGTCCACTTTTGTTGCTGTTGTTGAGTCACTAAGTCATGTCTGACTCTTTGCAACCCCACGCCCGCCAGGCTCCTCTGTCCATGGGATTCTCCAGGCAAGAATATGGGAGTGGGTTACCGTTCCCTTCTCCAGGGGATCTTCCCGACCCAGGGATAGAACCCAGGACTCCTGCATTGCAGGCAGATTCTGATCCGCTGAGACGCCAGGGAAAATGTTACATGTTAGCAACAAACCCAAGTATTGTCTAAGTTCCTCTTTTTTCTCAAAGGGAGTTATGGATGGCCTATTTCTTCCTGCCCTCCCCCCGCTTCCCACTCCCAAGGCTCTTACTCTACATAGGGGTTGCCGAATTCAGCAAATAAAAATACAGGATTCCCATTTAAGTTGGAACTTTAGATAAGCAATAAATCCTTTTCTTTATGATTATTAATTTTCATCAGAGTATAGTTGCTCATTGGTATCTGCCATACCGCAAAGTGACTCAGCCATATATGTACATACACCCCCTCTTCTTTGAATCTCCTTCATATTTAGGTCACCACAGAGCACTGAGTAGAGTTCCCTGTACTATACAGTCAGTTCTCGTTAGTTATCTACTTAATACAGAGTAGTGTATATATATATCAATCCCAATCTCCCAGTTCATCCCACCCTTTTTCTCCCTTTGTTTCCATATGTTTGTTCTCTACATCTGTTTCTCTGTTTCTGCTTTGTAAATAAGTTCATCTGTACCATTTTTTCTAGATTCCAATAGAAGTTACATTATATGATTGAATCCTTTTTTTTTTTTTTAGTATAAGTATGTTCCAGGCAATATTTAGGGCATACTTATACTAAAAATTTATTTGTTGTCTATCTGAAATTCTACTTTAATTGGTTGTCCTCCTGTGTGTACCTGGCCACCCAGCCCTCATCACTTCCCATGTGAGGCCTCACGGGATGTCAGGCCTAGGGTCACAGGCCTGGGGACAGGTGTGGATGTGCATCCACATTTTGCATATGTACTGGTGGGTGCCAATCATGTGAGAAGGGAGGGGTGTGAGCAGAGAAAACACAGATACCCGCCCAGGCCTAAAGGCTCTACGTCTGCGTACACTGGGTGGGCGGGGATAAGGGGCCATCACTGCGGGTTTCCTGCTGTGCTTCTGCCAGGGACCATGTGTCTTGATTCCCCCAAAGTGAGCAGAGGAGATTTACTGCTTGATTTGTCAGTTACAGAAGGTTTGACAGGATTGTTTTCCCCATGAGTGTGCCCAGCTGGCATATACATATATCTCACCATCCCTGAGGGCACAAGGGAGGGTGTAGGAGGGTGCTCACCACTCAGGAAAAGCCGCCTCGGGGGCCCCTCTTCCTCCTTGAGTCCCCTGGGGGGTCCTGCCACTGGAATCATCCAGCCCGGCTCCGTGTGTTCTACTCTGATCTCCGTTCAGTCTCCTGGCTTTGCCTCGGGCTGTGTGTATGGGTCCACTTCCCAGGTGGCTCAGTGGTAAAGAATCTGCCTGCCAGTGCAGAAGACACCAGAAATGTGGATTCCATCTCAGGGTGGGAAAGATCCCCTGGAGGAGGGCATGGCAAACCACTGCAGTATTCTTGCCTGGAGAATCCCATGGACAGAGGAACCTGGAAGGCTATCAGTCCATAGGGTCCTAAAGAGTTGACATGACTGAGCATCTGAGCACGCATACACACGTGTGTATAGGGGCTGGGGGCTGCGGGCTGGAAAGCAGTAGACCAGGCTGAGCTGCCAGCAGCCACTCCTGGTCCTGAGTGTTTCCCTCTCCCTCTCCCTGACTCCCTTTTCTTCTCTCTGCCCCAGTCTGACGTTGGTGAGGAGGTTGGGAGCAGTTCAGTCCAACCTTGGTCACTCTTTCAGGTCCATCTGTCCTGCTTTCTGGTTCCCTTTGGCCCCATGGATGTTCAACTCACTCTGAAAATGATTCTCCCCCTGGTGCCCCACCATCCCTTTACTCCATTACAGGAATCTCTGCTTCCGCTTTCTGTATGCACTGCAACCCAGATACCCGATATCCATCTTAGCCTTGCCTCCTTCCCTAGACACTGTCCCTTCCTGCCATCACTTCCTCACTTGCCTTTCCACTTCCCTGATTACTTCCTGTTTGGTAGTTTCTGCTGCAGCCCCACAGCCTCTAGGAAGCCTTTGCCGGCCATGCGGCTGTCATATCCCTCCTGCCTCTGGGCGCCTGGAGCCCCTGAGACCTGAACCGTGCCCACACGGTCAGCATTGGCTGCTGCAGCCTTCGCTACCAGTGTCAGCCTGCCCCCTCCTCAGCCACCTCAAGGACTCTAAAAGGACTGGTCTGATACCTTCCATATTTCTGGTACCAGGTCTAGTGTGCATTCTGCCTAGAATCAGGTGGTGAAATAACCAAAGGCTGGGAAGACCCACACAGGGCGTTCTAGTCGTGCCAGGAAGATGGCGCTGCCCTCCCCTCCTGGGCCAGGGTGGGCAGGATGCTGCCACACTGGATCATCTCAGAAGGTCACAATTTTATTCATGTCTGTTTAGTTGCTAAGTCATGTCCGACTCTTTTGCAACCCCATGGACTGTAGCCTGCCGGGGTCCTCTGTTTATGGGATTCTCTAGACAAGAATACTGGAGTGGGTTGCTCTTTCCTTCTCCAGGGGATCTTCCCGATCCAGTGATTGAACCCACATATCCTGCATTGCAGGCTGACTCTTTAACACTGAGCCACCAATTTTAATTATCAATGTGTATACTTGTAGCTGAAGAGCATCATTTCCAGGTGAAACAATAGGCAGAACCAGCCATCACTGGCATGGAGATGAGGGAGGAGGACTAAGAGCCGATCCGCTTCATCCCCTGCCTCCAAGGGGGTCCTGCAGAAGTGGGTTAGAGATACCTGCGGAGACAGCCGGTGCCCCTCCACCTTGTAATAGTCGGGGATTCGTTCCTTGCCATCCTGGAAGTTTCTCTGTGCATGCTTGACAGTTTAGTTAAAATTTGACATTGCCTGTTTGTGCTCTATTTCCCGTTCAGTGTCTTCACCTATGGGGAGAAGGATAATGTGGGGGTACTTATGACAACTCGCGGGGGGCCCACCTCTCCTCTTCTTGCTTTCGCAGAGCCCCAGCTGCTGCCTCGGTGGAGGCTCCGGCCGTGACTGCGGCTGTCTTGTTTCATGTCGGCCCTGGGCCTCATCCTGGACTGTAAACATCAAACTCATCCTTGACAGGCTGTGACATCCTCCAAGGCTGGAGACATTTTTTAGCTGTCAGGGAGGACTGGCTGACAGGTCTGCATCTCAGAATGTTTGCTGGGCTCTGGCACATCTTTCTAGCGGCTGAGGAGACACCCCATCCACTCCAGGCCGTTGGTACCTGTGAATCTCTGCTTCACTGTCCTTTACTGGAGGCTGGGCTGTTCCCTGAAAGAGCTGGAGTTTGCAGGAGCCTTTGGGTAAGGCATAGCTAACAGCTCCCTTTCTCTCGGTGGCCTAATATATGCTTGTCCTCTGCAGAAATTCTGAGAGCAGAATCTGGTCAGCAGCATGACCACATCAGATCCATCCCACCTGGGAACCAGTTCACAGTGCTTGACAGCATGCAAAGCCTTTCTTGATGCATCAGTCTCTCTGTGTCTGCAGGAAGGTCTGGTGCCCTGCTAGACCTAGGCTGTATATAAAAGTTAGGACCAGGGACTTCCTTGATGGTCCAGTGGTTAAGAATCCGCCTGCCAATGCAGGGGACAGAGGTTTGATCCCTGGTCCAGGACAATCCTACATGCTATGGAGCGACTAAACCTGATGCCATATCTACTGAAGCCCGCAGGCTGTAGAGCCCATGCTCCTCGACAGGGGAAGCCACTGCAGTGAGAAGCCCCTGACCCGTAACCAGGGAGGGACCCCCGCTCTCTGCAGCTAGAGGAAGTCCAGAGCAGCAACAGAGACCTTGTGCAGTCAAAAAGAAATAAATGACTGTTTACAAAACAGGGCTTCCCTGGTAACTCAGACAGTAGAGAATCTGCCTGCAATGCAGGAGACCTGGGTTCAATCCTGTGAAATGTGAAACCCAAACAACTCCATTTTAGGATAGCACCGCCATTTTGAGTAAAACCCCCTCCCGAGGAGAGAAAGAAACTCAAGGAGCCAATCAGGGGAGGACAGGAAAGTCCCTCACCCCCCCTTACTCTAACCCACCAATCAGTAGCTAACAAGACATCCTTAGTTGAAGAATTAACCAATCCCCTTAAGCTTCCCTTCTCGCTTCCCCTGCTATACAGTATAAAAAAGATTCGCTGCTTTCACTCAGGGCTCCTTCAACGTTGTGTGAAGAGGGTCCCTGCTCGAGCTTGTAATAAAGTTCCTCACTGTTTTTGCAATCGATCTGCAGCTCCTGTGGTGTTTGGTGGGATTCTGCGATCCGGGTACAACAAATCCCTGGTGTGGGAAGATCCCCTGGAGAAGGAAATGGCAACCCACTCCAGTATTCTTGCCTAGAGAATTCCATGGACAGAGGGGCCTGGCAGGCTACAGTCCATGGGGTTGCAAAAAGTCAGACATGGCTGAACGACTAATACTTTCAACTTTCAAGAACCAATAATACTGAAAACTGATATTTTTTTCAGTTCTTGCAATCCAACAGGCTTGTAACTGTTTCCTACATGTCAACTCGTTTATTCCTGACAATCAACTAACAGTGCAGGCACTATATTGTGCCCATGTTAAAGAGGAGGAATTGAAGGCACGGAGAAGTCAGCCCTTTGCCCAAGATCACTAGCTGGGAAGAGGCAGGACAGGGCTTTGAACTCAGGCAGCCTGGCTCCAGTGTATTCTATGGCCACCCCAGCAATGCTTGCCCCGTTATTTTGCCGAGTTGTCATGAAGTTCAAACGAGCTGATGGATGATAAAGCACTTGGAAAAGCATAAAATTATTATGCAAGCACAAAGTGTTTTATGAACAGCTGGCTCCTTCACCAGATACTGGGATGACAGTTGGATTTGACTTTTTAATTAATTTGAAGGCAAGTTTGTCAGGTGGAGGCAGAGAATACAGGTTCAATCAGACTTTAAGAACATCCTTGTCTTTCCCGATGCCTCCCGACTGCTTTGATTTCCTCCCTGCTGAACTCCTGAGCCCTGATCTATTAAGAATTTCCACTGGGTATAGAGTTAAACGGTGATGTGGAGTCATAGAATCATAGAGAGAAACAGCCTTTCAGACCATTGATCGATTCAGTCTAGGAAATAGCTAACCTGGATCTTTCCGATCTTTGCCTTAAGAACTCTCTGTGGATCTGTCCTTCATGACTTTTCCTAAACTCTAGCAAAGTTTATTTTAGATGTATTATTTGTATAACATATATGTATATGTATATATCTCCCAGCAAAGATTGTCTACCCCCAAGCTCTCAGGGAGAACTAACAAGCAACTTCAGCATGAAAGCAGGTGAGTCAGATCTGGTCTTCTAACTTTTTCAACAGTCCCATACTTTTCTTGAGTGCCTCCTGGATACTGCTCCCAGGATGAAAGATGAAATATCCAGCAGTGTACACAAACCTTATCTTAGAATTATATCTCTCTTTTGCGGGGGGAAAGAGGGTATGGTTGGCAGAATTAGAGATTGGCTTTCCTTGACTCCCTGGTTACCTTGACTTGTCCCTGGTCTGTTCTCACTGACTTTTGGATTTCTACACCCTTGTCTGTTTCACTTTTCAGGAGCATCCATTAAGTTTCACCTTAAGGTTGCTGCTCTGGGACCCTGTTCCCGCTTGCCTTTCTTCATATTTATCATGTCTACTTGTCAAGTTTTCTTTGCTGTCCAAAAGTTGGTAATATGATGCTTCACAAAAGACAGCAACAACAGCATGTGTGAATCAGCCAGAATGACCTTAAAGGCAATATATTTGGCTCTATCTGTGATTTGTGATCATTCTTATCACCCACATGTTCTAAAATCTAAATACTTTGTTGGAAATCTGTGAGGTCATAGACATCTATCTTGCAAAAAACATCTGTTCTTTTCCTTTTCAGCTCTGGAAAACTATGCTAAAGGCCACAAGGGAATATAAATCTTAAAATATATAAAGAGTCTTTTAATGTTTATAATAAATATATAAATATAATTTTGAAATGAAGACTACAAGCTGAGTTTCTACCATGTGCCAGACAGTGCTGGACATGTTATAGATTTCATCTAGTTGCATAACATAGAATTGATCAGCATGTAAGGATTGCACAGATGTGTAGCTTAACAATCAAGAGTCAGTACTTTGGGTAAAATGACTATTCAGTGTTTGTCTGAGGACCACTGGCTTTGGCTCTTCTAGGAGTCATGTGTGGCTGTGAGAGTTGGATCATAGAGGAGACTGAGTGCTGAAGAATTGATGCTTTCAAATCAATTCTGGAGAAGACTCTTGAGAGTCCCTTGGACATCAAGGAGATCAAACCGGTCAATCCCAAAGGATATCAGCCCTGAATATTCATTGGAAGGACTGATGCTGAAACTGAAGCTCCAATACTTTGGCCACCTGATGTGAAGAGCTGACTCATTAGAAAAGCCCGTGATGTTGGGAAAGATTGAGGGTGGAGGAGAAAGGAGTGACAGAGGATGAGATGGTTGGATGGCTTCACCAACTCAATGGACATGAGCTTGAGCAAACTCTGGGAAATAGTGAAGAACAGGGAAGCCTGGTGTGCTGTAATTCACTGGTTGCAAGGAGTTGGACGTGACTGAGTGACTGAACATCGGCTCCTTCTAATCAAACAGGGAGCACAGACACGTCATCACACTGAAGGGGACGGAATCAGTGGGGTGTTGACATGTCTTACACAGTACCTGTCACTGATATGAAGGAGAACAAGCAATAAGAGGAGACCTGGAGCCTTGGAGAATCACATGTGTAATCCACACTTTCATTCAGCCCTAAACATTGCTTCAGGTCAGCAAGCATGATTGGAGAACCAGTGATTTGCTTGATCCTGTTTCAGCTACTAGAGAGACAGAGAAGCATCTAGAGTAAAGCAGAAGTCTTCATATCCCCACTAAAGGGCTCTATAAGTAGAGGAGAAACAATAGAAACATACATAAATTTTTAAATGTAGACAAGCAGAAGGGACAGTTAAGTAGGACATAGAAAAATGCTTTAGAATATGGACCATTCAAGAATATAAATAAAATTCAATGGATCAAGCTGGCCACATTTCAATGAATCATTCATCAATGTTTCTAGCACTGTACTAAGTGCTATTGGAATTGCTAAAGCTGTAACAGGAGGCCTTTTTCCTAAAAGAATTTGCATCTGGGGAGAGGGACAAAATGCACAGTGCACCTCAAGTTGCAATCACCTATGCGAGTGCTGGACTTGGGAGCACAGGCTGTAAAAGGCAAAAGGGAGTTATTTCAGGGTTGATGTCCCTTTAAATTCCTCCCCTGCTCCGTTTCTCTGCACAGCTCCTTGACTGGCATGGATGCTCCTCCTGAGCACAACCAGGAAGTTATGGTAGGAGGCGTGCTCTCAGAGCCACCTGCCACATCCTAGGGGGACTCAGGGTGGCTGATGAGCTCCACAGCTCATCCTTAATTAGAAAAGCCACTAAAAACGCCACCAGAGAGCCCTGCCCCAGAGCTGCGCTGCGCCTGTTTGCTAATGCGACTTGCTTGGGTTGATTGATACTTGTTTCGCAATTCCTTCCGTCAGCTTTCTCTGGTACGGCCATCTGTTTTCTACCCAACGAGAGACACACTGGCTCCAATCCTTGCCTGATGTGCAGTGAAGATGACTTAATGGTGGGTTGGGGGTTTGAACTGGGGCTTGGAAGTGATGTACTTTTGGCATTGAGTCATCCCCAGGGAGAAAGCAGCCTTCGTGGGCTGGCAAGACTTCTTGGACTTTGGGCTTTATTATCTGAGATTCAGGGCTAAGGTTAGCAGAAACTGATCCAGAACCTCTCATGATGCTCCTAGAGCTTCTGGGATGCTCATCTTCTTTCCTTAGATATATTCATCAGGACTTTTTACCCCATAGCGCATCTACCTGGGTGTTTTGATGTCTGTCCACTGGAAAAATTCACCCCTTTCTTCTTTGGCAATAATTGTGTAAAGAACATTATCCTGGGAAGAGGAAACAAGAAACTAAGGTATAATTCTGCATTCATAGAGCTTATAGTCTTGATTGGAAACATACACATACATACTGTGTGTATGTATATGTATATGAGATCTGAGGAAAATGCAGGAAAGTTTATGGTGAAATTAAGGTTTAAATTGTGTTACCAATAGTAGCCCCAGGAAAGAAAGCATTTAAAATGGTCAATAGAGTTTGAAATCGTCAGGAAAGTCTTTAAAAGGGAAGCAGCTCATGATGTGAGTCTTCAGGCCTGAATCGTATTTGGATAAACTAAGCCACAAGGGATGAGTGGAAAAGAAATCAATTTAACACATACATTATTGTTGTTCAGTTGGTAAGTCATGCCTGACTCTTCTGTGGACCCATGGACTATAGCCTGCCAGGCTCCTCCTCTGTTCATGGGACTTACCAGGCAAGAATACTGGAGTGGGTTGTCATTTCCTTCTTCAAGGGTTCTTCCTGACTCAGGGATCGAACCCATGTCTCTTGCTTGGTTGGCAGATTCTTTACCACTGAGCCACCAGGGAAACCCATTTAACAGTTGTATACATAGGTACACTACACATATGGGCAAAACTCTGCTTTGCAGTAACAGTCCAGGTATAAAAGAATGTCAGACCAGAAAAACACTAAGTTTCTAACATGTTTTTGCTAAGTTGTCTCCCCAGCATCAGTCTGAGGATGTTGCTAAAGTCCATAGAGGAGGAGGACTCTCAGTCTCAGAGGGAAAATGCAGAGCAGGGTGGGCAGGGTCAGCTGCAGCAGAGGAGCTGGGCTGGCTGAGCCTGGAGCCCTGAGTGGAGGGCAGCTGGGCAGGGGGCGGTCCAGGGGCTGCCGTGACCAGCATACTGAGCTCTGTCTCCATTCAACAGGATCCGACGTCCACGGGGAGAGTCCAGCCAGTGAATGTCTGGGATGCCCTACAGCGGCCCACATCCAGCCGTTGGCAGGGAATGTAGGAAGTTACAGCCTCTCAAGAATTGAAGTCCCTGAGATCCCAAGTAAGCCAGCTGGGGATCTTGCATGTCACTGGTGGTGGTAGGAAGTATGATTGATAAGGAGGGAGAGAGAGGGGCAGAAGGGCGACCGTACACAGAGGATGGTTTGGGAGTGATGTGCATGGAGGAATCTGGCTTTGAGGAGCAAAGGGTTCCCCCCGGTGCTTGGCACATGGTCTCATGGCTGGAGACAGGTTTCAGGGCATCAGGGGCTGAGGCCTGGACACCTCACCCTTGCTCAGTAAGGCCTTGGCTACTTGGGCTACCAGTGTGTCCTGGGCTTCCCCAGTGGTTCCGTGGGAAGGAGTCCATCTGTCAGTGCAGAAGACCCAGGAGACACGGGTTAGAACCCTGGGTCAGGAAGATCCCCTGGAGAAGGAAATGGCAGCCCACTCCAGTATTCTTGCCTGGAGAACCCCGTGGACAGAAGAGCCTGGTGGGCTACAGTCCACAGGGTCACGAAGAGAGGACACGACTGAGCGACTAAGCACACAGGCACACACACACACACACACACACACACACACACACACATATACACACACACGCACACCAGTGCTTCCTGGTTTTGGGTAGGACTGGGCAGAAAAAGAGACAGCAGTCAATTCCTCCTCTGGGGTTGGGATAGGTAAAGCAAGAAGAAGAGAGGTGGCTGAACAGTGTATTTCTTCATGTTTTTTCAGAAAAAAAGACACACACGTACATAATCCATTCCATAGGCCAAGTGAGGTATACATGAAAACTTGTGACTTTGCAGGACTGAAATGTAGGGGGTATTGGCAGGAATTACCACTTGGAATTTATCTGCTTAAAAATGCTGACAATAGTAAAAGAAGAAAAATATTCTAAGTGACACTCTAAGTTCAGTACTTAAAAGTCAAGAAAGAAAATAGCCCTTTTTGAGTCCCCTTTGCTTTTGACCTGAAACTATTACAGCATTGATACAGCCCAATACAAAATAAAAAGTGAAAAAAAAAGAAAACAGTACTTTAAAAAACATTTTGTTGACTTATTTATTTCCAGCTGCGCTGGGTTATCATTTCTCTGCGGGTTTCTGCAGGTGTGGCAAGGGGCTGCTGTCTAGTCCTGGGGCTCGGCCTGCTCGTCGTGGTGTCTCCTGCTGTGGAGAACGGGCTCTCGTGTGCTCACGCTTTGGAAGCTGTGGCGCATGGGCTCCGTAGCTGTGGTCCCCAGGCTCTAGAGAACAGGCTCAACAGTTGGGGTGCTCAGGCTTAGCTGCTCCAAGGAAGGTAGGATCTCCCTGAACTAGGAATTGAACCCGTGTCTTCTGCATTGGCAGACAGATTCTTTACCACTGAGCCACCAGGGAATCCAGAAACACATCACTTTTCTTTTGTTTTTATTGACTTTTTTTCTTTTGCCGAAGATTTAATATTTCACTCACAAGTGAAAAAGTGTATTAACTGCTTTAAAAAATTTAATACTAGTTAAATGATAGCTAACAAATTAACTACTAATTTATTTTAAAATGAACAGTACAGTCTATGTATCTATATATGCATGTGTACATATATGCACATTTATGTTATACACATATGATTGCTGTATTTAAATATGCAGGCCATGTATTTCCAGATCCTCTAGTCTTGGCTCACCCTTTCGTTTGTTTTGTAAATCAAATTATTTGAAGCTCCCATCCCTTGAACTGTTGGATATTTTGCATCAAACCTGTTATTTCACGTGGGGATGAGTGTGTATAAGGGAAGGAGATGAAGTTTCTTTGGTCAGCTTATACTCCAGGGTTCTGCTCTGTTGTGTTCAGTCTCTACCCATATCCTGCCCAGTGTTGCTGCTCTTTAATTCACCCAACCGTGTTGGTGGGAGGGGCTGTCAGCGTCCTTCCTTCATGGCCCCAGGGAGCAGCGTTGGTGTGAACACCTTAAGGCTCTTACTAAAGCCTTGCAGTTGACTCCAAGAGACTGACTGCAGACAAGCCCAACATAGGAAACACCCCTGAATTGAATATTATAATTCTTTCCCCAAAGTTCTTTTTGACTATTCCTGCCACTTTTCTATAACCTATTACCACCCTCACTCTCCCTCAGAGTGTGTATGCCCCCGACAGTGTTACTAGTGCTAAACACGATCTCCTCCCATTTTATCTATCAGAACAAATCAGGTTGCCTTTTTAAAAAATTTTCAAATTTATTTTTGGCTGTGTCGAGTCTTGGTTGCGGTGCATGAGATCTTTGTTGTGGCTTCTGTCTGGCTGCCTCACTTGGATTCCAGAGAGTGTGGACAGGCTTATTTGCTTCACAGCATGTGGGGTTTTAGTTCCCTGACCAGGGATCAAACCTGAGTCCCCTGCAATGGGAGGTGGATTCCTAGACACTGAACTACTAGGGAAGTCCCTAAATTAGGTATCTTTGTTTCAACACTTTTCTGCCCATTCTGGCCTGATCCTTATTATTTATTAGCAAAGATACTGATTTTTTAAAAAATAGTCATAGAACCATTTACCCTATGTCCAATTTTGCATCATAAAGGACTAGTATAAGCTTTGAGATGCACTTTTCTTTAACTTGTCCTATTTCAAATTCTTAGGCCTGGTTCTCTTTCTTGACAATAATTTTTATGTACCCAAATGGGGGTAGTGAAGTAAGTATCTAGACCCAGATGGGAGGCATGTTTTGTTTTATTTCCTCATGGTAAGTATTTGCATGTGCTTGTCAGCTATGAAATTCACATTTCAGATCAATCTATTTATTGAGGACCTACTATGTTCCAGATAGTATGTCAGGTTTCAGGTATGCAGAAATAAGTAAGTAACAGTTCTTGCCCCATTTAAGGAGCTTAGCATCTGGGGGGGAGACTGACTCAAACAGAAATGTTTAATATTATGTGGTCAGTGCTATGCTGTAGATATGCACAGGGTACAGTGGAAGCCCAGAATGGATTTAAAATATTTTGGACATTCAGGAAAGTCTTTTAGGAGGAAATGAGGCCTGAGCTGAATCTGGAAAAGGCATTAGTATCAGCCAGATGCAGAAGGAAGAAACAACCTTCCAGGCAAAGGAAGTTGTGTAGGAAAGAGTGTGGAGACCTGGGACAGCCAAGTGCTGTGGTCAAGTTTGCTGTCTTTAGAGCATAAAAGGCAAAGCAGAATCTTGTGGGAGATGAGACTGGAAATGAGGCCTGGAACTAGTCCTTGTGATGTTCTTTATCCTGCAAAGGAGCTTGAACTATATCCTGTCTACAGTGGGGGAGCTATTAAGCAGGAGATGGGCTGTGGCAAGCTGTGGACCTTGGTTCACTCTCATGGCAATGAAATCAACAAAGCTGAGTTGGGGCAAGACTTGTAGGAGGGTAATTAGCTAGCAATACAATCAACGTAATCCAAGCAAGAACAGTGTGACCCAGATGGGAAGATATTGAAAACAATGGAAGAGACTACTTGGCTTTGGCAATCCATGGGATGCTGGGTCTCCCATGAAAGGCAGTGCCCCCTCCTCCCCTGAGAAGCATTGGCACATCTATGGCAGCACATCTGATGTGGTATCAGCAAGTCTTCCCCCAGATTGATGAGCCTACAACCAGGGACTGAGGACACTCCATGGAAAATGGTGAGAGTTGGTGCATCTCGATGAGCACTTCAGGCTGCAGGTAAGAGGATATCCCAACTCCAAGGGATGTAAACACTGATGCCATTGCCCTGGTGACTCGGTCAGTAAAGAATCTGCTTGCAGTGTAGGAGACCCAGGTATTCTTGCCTGGAGAATTCCATGGAGGGAGGAGCTTGGCAGGCTACAGACCATGGGAGCTGCAAAGAGTCAAAGGTGACTGAGCATGCACGCATACAGATGTCCTCATGGCTGGGCATTATGTTCAAACCTGAAGACTTCCAAGGGCAGCCGGTCTCCTTATGTCTCTTTTTCAAAGTGAGAAAACGTTTCCCGGAGTCCATCAACAATTATCCTTCCACCTCTTGCTGGCCAGAATTTATATGTCTATGGTTCAACACTTGGAAAGGGGGCTGGGACCACCATGATTGGCTTAAAACCCATCAAGACAAACCCTTTGTACCTGAAGAACGTAACAGGTTTTTTATTTTTCCTCCTGAATCACCTGACTGAATGAAGGTGAGTGGAAAAGCTAACCACATCCTGACTTCTGTTAGGAAGGAGACAGGAAGACATCAAGTGTTGAGTAGACATCTAATTTGGTGGGGAAAGTTATGAAAGTGAAAGTGTTAGTCCCTAAGTTGTGTCCGACTCTTTGTGACCCCATGGACTCTAGCCTGCTGGGCTCCTCTGTCCATGGGATTTCCCAGGCAAGAATGCTGGAGTGGGTGCTGTTCCCTTCTTCAGGGCATCTTCTCTACCCAGGGATCAAACCCTGGTCTCCTGCATTGCAGGCAGATTCTTTACCATCTGAGCTACCATTGAAGCCTGGGGAAGGTAAGTAGGGGATTAATGCATGAAGAAACAGATCCCTCAGTTTCAGAAGTTTTAGAGTTCAAAGCCTCATAATGCTTGAGGTTTGGAGGTACACAGTCAGTGGAGTGTGGAGATGGGAGATGTGGGAAGTGTACTTCTAGGAACCCATGGCACTTCTTCCCTGAGATCTAGGGGAGCTTGGAGACAAGCAGCTGGTGAGTGGGCTCAGGAGAAGATCTCAAGCTTGCCAAAGTGAGAGCAAAAGGAAGTTGGATATGCTTTGTAGGTTTGTATCACAGTGACAACAAAAGACAAGGAAAATGCATTTCCTTACTATTCTAAAAACAGAACCTCAACAGGAAGGATGAAAGGATGTTAGTTATCAGTCCAGAGTTTTCCAAAGTCCTTTGGTTCCATCACCACCAGGGCTTCACCAGCCTAAAGTCATTTGAGTAAAGGGAAATGTGGAAATGTTTTTAGGGCTACTGGAATTCTATGGAAATCCTTTATGTGTTATCTGACTTACTTCTAATGTCTCACTTGTACTTCTTGAAGAGGGAATACCTCAGACTCCCTCTTCCTCCTCCAGGTAAGGATTTGAGTCTTAGGAAGCAGCAGATGACTTTGCTAAAATCACACCACTGATAAATGGGTGGACAAGAGCTGGACTCAGGAGCCCTGGTGCATTTCTCTGCTGCTTCTGCTCATAGTATGACCATCTGTCCAAGAGCTCAGAAAAGTGCCAGAAATGGGTTTATTCACAAGGGAAAAAAAGAGAAGGAAGTGCTCAACCAGATGCATCAACTTCCACCATGTTCCATGGAGAGTGTCCTCAGTCGCCGATGGTAGGCTCTCTCTCCCTCTCCCTCCCAGAAAGAGAGAGAAAGGGCAAGCTGATCCACCTGTCTTCCAAAGACTCTCCTCTGTGCCCTGCCTTTCACACCACCTGCCTTGCCTCAGGTATTCTGAGTGCTGAGCCCCTGTTCACCAGGGAATAAAGAGCTGGTCTGCACAAGGAAGAGGGGTGAATGCACAGCTATCCGTCTCTTGGCTGTCCATCCTAGAGACACTTTCACATTGCTGTTTGTTCTCCTTTTTCTCTGAAGAGGAAACACACAGCTCTAGTGTCTCTCTCTCCCAGCATCCCACCCCTGGGCTGCTTCCCCCCATTGCCTAGTCTCTTTCTTTATCCCTTCACACCAAACACTTTCAAAGTTAATTTCAAAAAGCTGGGTACACTTGATAGTTTTAATTAATCCTATGCCTGGGGAAATATGATTTTGTGCATGTGAGGCCTCTTAGCTTCTCTGGATAGATAGGTTGTTCTGGGGAATGCCAGCATTTCCAATTTAGTTGTGATTATACCAAAGACTATGTTTGTTTGTTACCTAAAAGAGAAGCTAATGTGGGTGTGTGTGTCCTCAGGAAGAAATTTCTAGCTTCCCTAATAATGCTACCTAGTAGAGCAGCACTTCAGGGCTTGCCTGGTTCAGCACGAAGGACCACCATCCCCCAGGTGGACAGGGAGGAATAGAGGCCCAGAGGGATTTGTCAGTTTGTACACAGGGGAGTGAGATCCAAACCAAAGCTAACTTAACGGATGAGAATTTTTTCCATGACAACTCGTTTTCCTTTCTGTGAGAACTCCCGTGAGATAATATGCTGCCCGTTGCTAGGAGGACCAGTTGGAAAGGTGGCTTGTGGTCACCATGATGCTAAAGGGTCTTTTACTGTTGGGGAAACACCCACTGCTGCCATGCTGAGCCTGTGAGGCTCAAACTGACAAGGCGCGAGACCTTTGTCACAGATTCCATGCCCTCACCCATCCTCTCCAACCTGGACACAGCAGGAAGGCATATGGCATTTTATTAAAGCATAAGAGATTCTTGGAGTGTCCTAAACACCAGTAAGTCAGTCTTAGATAGTTCTGTGCTCCTGGGAAGGTTATCAGTTTTAGTTACCCTTTGTGATGTATGTGTGTGTGTGTGTGTGTGTGTGTGTGTGTGTGCTCAGTCGTGTCTGACTCTTTACAGCCCCATGAACTATAGCCCACCAGGTTGCTCTGTCCATGGAATTTTCTAGGCAAGAATACTGGAGTGAGTTGCCATTTCCTACTCCAGGGGATCTTCCAATAGGGTATTCAATTATTGTATACGAGCTAGGTCTCATTTAGTTTAAAGTGGTGGAAATCCAACTCAAACTGCTTTCACTAGAACCACAAAGTCCCATTTCTAAGTCTGGCATCAGATATGGTCATATCTGATATCTTAGATGCAAGAGATCAATGTCAGCACGATTCAGTTTTTCTCCATCTCTTGGCTTTCTCTGATGCTGACTCACTTCTCAGGTAAGGTCTCCCTCTGTGGATTAAAGATGACTGCAGTGGCTTCCATCAACTTTCAACTTTTGAGAATGAAGAAGGCTATTCCTAGTGTTTCCTATAGAAGCCCTGAAAATGTTGCTGATGGACTTAGTGAGGTCATATACCCATTCTGTACCAGTCTGTGATGAACTGATTGGCCGGGTTATGGTCACGTGCTTCACATCTAGTGCTGAGGATGAACTTAACCCCAACCAATAGCTCATGGACCTAGAATGGAAAAGGGATGCCCCAGAAAAAAATCAGAATAAAGTCATCAGTGAAGGAGGAATGGGCAGAACCACCACCTCTCCCCAAAATAGTACACCCCACTTTCTGTTGTCATTTTTACATTTAAGCTAATATGACTAGAATGCTTATACTCACCTTCTTTAATAATAGACGGAGAAAAGTATTTTCTGATTGAGTCTTCAGTCCACAGGTGGCTTTAGATTCCCATTGTTAGTCTTTTTCCTGGATTCTTGCCACAGAATTTTTGTAAACTAAACATCCATTTTCTCCAGCTCTAGGATTAGAATTCTAAATTCTTCAGTTAAAAAAAATTCTCATTCTCTAAAAACCTGTTCACCTATGATGTAGACTCTTCCTCCCCCACCATTTCCCCTGCTCCAAGCATCACAGGCTGCAATGTTGAGTCTTCCAACCTGTTTCAACTTGCTCTTGATTTCTTAGAAAGACTATTACATTAGAGTGGACATCTTTTGACCTTTCCTTCCCCAGAGAGTCAGTTTTTCCCTTCTTTCTCCATTGCTCCATACATGCATGCTGTCTTGGAAATAGAGACACTTCCTAGGGCAATTAGAACAGGTCATTTTCAGCTTCTGCTGGAATGGAAAATAAACACAGAATGTCGCCCACTCAGCCACTATGAATAGTGCATGCAATTATTATTGGGACTATGCCAACTACTTCAAATAAAATGAGTCTCAATCTTCCCTGTTTATCAAACCAGAAAATCAAAAGCCTGTTTAAGACTTCTTGGGAGATATGCCACTTTACTTTCCTGTCCATTTTGATTGACCAGTGGCAGGATTATCAGGGTGCCAGAATCCTGAGACGTCCTCTGTAATGAGGACAGGCTTGCGAAGCCTATCCTGTAGGTCCTTTTTTTAATGACTTTTGTTGGAGAATAATTGTTTTACGGTGCTGGGTTAGTTTCTGCTGAGCAGCAAAGTGACCCAACCATGCACACATTCCCTCTTTTTTGGATTTCCTCCACATTCAGGTCACCACAGAGAACTGGTTAGGGTTTCCTGAGCTACACAGTAGGTTCTTATTAGTTATCTATTTTATGGAGTGAAAAAGTGAAAGTATTATTTGCTCAGTTATGTCTGACTCTTTGTGATCCCATGGACTGTAGCCCACCAGGCTCCTCTGTACATGGGATTTTTAGGCAAGAATTCTGGAGGGAGTTACCATTTCCTTCTCCAGGGGATTTTCCTGACCGAGGAATTGAACCCGGATCTCCTGCTTTGGCTGGCTGGTTCTTTACTGTCTGAGACACCAGGGAAGCCTATCTATTTCATACATAGCATTAATAGTGTATATGTGTAATTTCTTAACAAGTAGAGAAATGAGTCCTCTCACTTATTTACTCACTCATTCCTATGTCTAAACTGTATTAACTGACAGTGCTCTTTCTCATTGTTTTGATTATTTTCTCCTTGACTGAGGGGATCCTCTGACAGTAGGGAGGGTGGAGGTATGCATGGATTTGGCAAAAATTTTTAATAAAGCCTCTTAACATAATGTGATTAAATGAAAAGTGAAAGTTTGTGGGCAAAGGCCAAGAGTAAAGGCAAGACAATGATGAACCTACATCCAATTGAAACAGGGGCCAGAATGTAGATTGACTGGAACAGAAGGGCTCTGGCTTTTGTGTTATTGTTCTTGGTAAATGGACTGTAAATTTCCATGATGGCAGGAACACCATCTTCTCCATCTTTGTATTTTCCCAAAGGACCACATACACATTGAGAGTTCAGCTGGTATTGATTCATGAATGAATGCTTTTACTGAATGCAGGGAAGAACAAATAAACAAGTGAATGTATAAACAAGTTACTGGAAAAATCTGGTTAGTGTGATAATTCACTGAATCCAGCCTGACTCCTGTTTTATTGATTACTTGTAAGTTAGGGACCTACGGACACTAGGAACCTTAATAGTTTCATGACACTTGAGTGTGTGCGTGCTCAGTCACTTCAGTCATGTCCAGCTCTTTGTGACATCATGGACTGTAGCCCACCAGGCACCTCTGTCTATTCTCCAGGCAAGAAAACTGGAGTGGGGTTTCCATGCCCTCCTCCAGTCATGACACTTAAAAGTAGTCAAATGTTACTTTCGGGAGTCTAAGGAAAGTGGGACCACGTGCTATGACTCTTTGCAGAATGATCCTGCCTTGATTCAGAGACCAAAGTGGCCATGACTGTGTTGTCAGCCAGTGGCTACTCTTCAGGAATTCTCTTATACCCATTTATGAGATGTCTGGTGGAAAACTGAGGATATGGTTCTGCTTGATGGCATATTCAGGAGCCCACTGTGTTACTCACTGAGTTAACAAGAACTTGCTTTTAACTGGAGCCACACTAGCATCTGGCCCAGGGGCCCTGACTTAGACCCAGAGCCAGCCCCCAGCTGGCTTGAGGTTGTGCTGGATGTTGTGCTGGGCCCTGTGCTGGGTCTTGAGCCTCCGCTTTATAAGAAAACAGGGAAAGTGAGACATCCCTACAGTGCTCAGCGATTATAGGCTCGTAGTGTGATGTCTCTGGAGAGAGGGTCTCCCCTCACTCATTCCTCCTACTCTTCCTGTAGGCAGTTCACTCTGACAAACACATGGAGGCAGGGTAATGGGAAATGAAACCTTCAGGCAGTAGAACAGGAGGATGCTAATTGATAAATAAGTAATTGTTGAATGAAACCAGTGACTCGGGAAAACCATCAGGGGGCATGGAGCAATCATAAGTTCCAGACCATTCCTTGCCTGCAAATAGGTTCAAGGCCTGGTGCTCTGTGATGATCTAGAGGAGTGGGATGGGGGAAGGGAGGGAACCTCTAGAGGTAGGAGATTTACATATAATTATCGCTGATGCTCATTGTACAACTGAAACCAATGCAACATTATAAAACATAAATTAAAAATAAATAAATAAAAGAACTTAAAAAACGAAAGTTCCAGACCTATTCTTGATGATGGAAGAGAGAAGGAGTGAGGCACGGGGACAGGGCAGGCTGGACCACTGGAAACTGTTCTAGAATCGGGAAAACCTAGATTTGAATTCTGGCTTTGCTTCTTATTAGCTGTGTGACCCTAGACCACTCAATCGACTTAACAGAGTGTGTGTTTCTTTATCTTAATATAACGATGATGCCTACCTTGCAGAGTAACTGAAACACCCTATCATTCATTCATTCATTTAGTAAAAAGTATGTGTAGGGATACAAGATACTGAGAGTAGTCAAATTCACAGAGTCAGAAAGTACATTGGTAGATGCCTGGGGATGAGGGGAGTTGGGAGGGGAGTGGAGAGTTACCGTTTAATGGGGAACAGAGTTTAGGTTTAGGAAGGTGAGAAATTCAGGAAAACGATGATGGTGAGAGTTGTATAATAATGTGAATTTACTCAGTGCCACTGAACTGTACAGTTAAATATGGTTGAAATAGTATGTTTTATATTATGTGACTTTACCACAATAAAACATTTAAAAAAGCGAATATAGGGTGAGCCGAGTACCTAGCAGATTTCCTGGCAGATTATTAGGCTCTCAAAATTATATATTTGACCTCTTTCTTGAGACTTCGGCTTTGTCCCAGAAACCACAAAGGGTGATGGTTTCTAAGGACCCTTCCAGCTCTAACATTTAATAGTACAGACATAGCCTTCCCAGTATAGTGACAGCCTGGCCATATGAACCCGGGGTTTCAGGCTGAGTGCAAGCCACGTGCCTACTCCACGCACAGACTTGTCCCCAGCAGCCAGCTATCCTTCCTTTGGGCCTGAGTGATGCCACCGGCTGCTTTTGGGAAAACCACGCCCGTGCAGAGATTTGGAGCCAGTTAGCATCGGCTGGTATTTACCAGCGACATTTAAAGGTCACCTCCACCCTCCTGCCGGGCAATCGGGGAGGGAAGGTGCAGCAGAGAGTGTGGACTGGGGTTCAATCTAATGAGCTTGGACAAGAAGCTAGGAGGCTGCAAGCAGAGGAGCAGGATTCGGGGAGGGCTTCCTTCGCAGGAGTCGTGGGAGAAGTTCAGCGGGTGAGAGATGCCCAGTAGGGGGGACATCTATTCAGCTCAGAGAAGAGAGGCGCCCTTGAACTCGTTGACTTCATCCCTACCAGCCGGGGAATATTCAGTGTCCTCTGAGAAGTGTGGTTGGAGAGGAAAAGGTTGGTGGAAAATGCGTGGACAAAATACCTCTAGGTCATTCCTTAGTAATCCTGTATTCTGCCCAGAGGACAAATCCACCATATGGCTGGAGAGGTTCATTAAGCATATTCTCTGAACCAACAATTAGGACATATTAGCATACAATCTGACCGGCTATAGTCTACCACGTAATGGAAAGGTAATGGGCTTCCTCTTAGAAATTAGGCTGCCTTGGAAAATAGGAGACATTCAGAACCGGTGTAAACAGGTTATAGAATAAGAGTGTTGCCGTTCTGAGTCCGAGGGGACAATGCTAGAATGGTGGAAGCCGGAAGGACAAGGCCCTGAGAGAGCTCTTTGGCGTCCGGTGTGATGCAGCATGCAGGCCCTATTGCCATTCTGCCGGCTGCTGACTGGCCACCAGCTTCTCTTCTCCCTATGCGTGCTCAGTTCTGTTCACCTCTTTGTGACTCCATAGACTAGCTCGCCAGGCTCCTCTGTCCATGGGATTTTTTTCAAGCAAGAATACTGGAGTGGATTGCCATTTTCTCCTCCAAGGGGTCTTCCCAACCCAAGGATCGAACTCTCATCCCCTGCATTGGCAGGTGGATTCTTCACCACTGAGTCACCAGGGAAGCCCCCATGTACTTCCCACTTACTGTCGATCTCTGGTCTACCACATAAAGTTAGATGAATGTTGAATATTAAATCAAAGACTACTAATCTTTCCCAGGGTTCCCTCTTTCCCCAATCTTCCAGTGCTTAGCAGATTGCCCAGTGGAGAGTGACGTCTTACTACATGTTTGAGGAGTGCTCAGAAATGGGTAGGTACCCAGCTGGGTGGTAGGATCCACGGACACCATACTTTCCTCAAGCTTTTCCCTTGCTGTCCCCACTGCACACAAGCCTGCACCATTTCCATCTTTGAGGAACATTCTGCTGTGTCTGAAGGAATCCCCTGATAAAGGCTAGCACCCCGGGGAGGGTCTCAAACGCATTAAGCTAAAAGCACATTAAGCCGCTGTCAGTTTTAGCCAGGACATTTTAGCGGGGATTAATTTATCAGGCCTCTTTCAGATGTGACACCTAGTTGAGAGGGATTTGGATTTAGGAGAGAAGGACTTTGATGGCAGGAAACACAAGGAAAGACAGACAGAAAAGTCCTAAGAGGAGAAGCAAGCTGTCTCGGGAAGCCCGCCTGCATGGGGAGCTGATGAGCTGATGGTGATGTGGCCGTGGGGCTGGATCTGACCACGGAGGAGGGAGCTGTGTGTGCTCAGTCGCTCAGTTGTGTCCAACTCCCTGCGACCCCATGGGCTGTAGCCCGCCAGGCTCCCCTGTCCATGGAATTCTTCAGGCTAGAATACTGGAGTGGGTTGCCATTTCCTTCTCCAGGGTCTCTTCCTGACCCAGTGATCAAACCTGCATCTCTACATCTCCTGCTCTGACAGGCAGGTTCTTTACTGCTAGTGCCACCTGGGAACCCCCCCCTAGGAGGGAAGATGAGTGAAATACACACCTGGAAGGACTTCCCTGGTGGCTCAGATGGTAAAGAATCTTCCTGCAATGTGGAAGACCAGGGTTTGATCCCTGGGTCAGGAAGATCCCCTGGAGGAGACACGGCAACCTACTCCTGTATTCTTGCCTGGAGAATTCCATGGATAGAGGAGCCTGGCGGGCTGTAGTCCATGAGATCGCAAATGGTTGGACATGACTGAGTGGCAAGCATACCCAGGAGAGAGGATGGAGGATGGAGGAAGGAGCGTAGAAGTGCAGAGGCTGGGCTGACCCACAGTGGTGTGGCAGGCAGCCCTCCCACCCATGTGAGTGGCCATGACACCTCCTACCTGGTGTCTTAGGGCCCAGAAGCCAGGGCAGCTCCAGGAATCTCAGGAGCCGCACCAACGGGCACTGATGGCAGTGGCAAGGAGTCCCCAGAGGCAGCCAGTTGCTTCGTGCACCGTTATTTTTATGGGCTGCTCCCTAGAGGAACCTCAGCATCGTTTCCTTTTCACCTCCCTAATGCATGTCCCAATCCTCAGGTGGTAACCTCAGGGGAGAGATTTTTCAAAAACAGAAAGAGGCTTGAGCCTGTCTCTAGGTTCAGCCTCCTCGGGGCATAACAAGGCCTCTGCAGCATTGGCACCATTGTGCTACTCCGAGCATCTGAGGCTGGAAACAGGCAGGTCTGTGGTTCAAGGAAAAGCCTTGTATTTTTCTTTTTTCTTTTTAAATGTAGGTGAGGGAGCCTAGAGACCGAGGTTGATGGAAAGGAAGGGAGAAAAGGAAAGTGGGTTTATGGACCATCTGCAAGATGCCACCCTTTACACACATCTCGCTCTCTCCTGCCACACACATGAGGTAACATGAGTGTTCTAACTCACCAGCACAGGTGACCTTCAGAGAGGTGACATGATGGGTCCAGCTGGAGAATGATGGGCACCTGATTCAAAACCACACCTGTCTGACTTCAGAGGGGAGGGAATGCTGGGAAGAACAAAGAGGAAGGAGAAGAGACAGAAAGGATTCTCTTTCAGAGTTTAGTCCCTTGGTCACAGTCGAGATTCTGGCTGTGTTTACCTGACAGTGTAGACAGGATGGTGTGGAGAGAATGGGGAGCCTCCAGATGAATGAATGGATCACTCCAGCCTGCAATCATGAGTCTGGGCCTGGGCTTCAGTGAACTATCAATCAGTGGCCCTGACATTGACCAGAAATCAAATCACGAGACCTGGACCATGTCTTCACATAGGAAGCCTGAAAGTCTACCTGCAATGTGGAGTGGGGAGGCTGGAGATAATGGGGCGTGGGTCCCTCAGAGAGGTTCAGGGAGGGGTCTGGATTTGCTGATTGGATGGACCACGGCACCCGCTTCATCCTTGGGCCCCTCCCAACTCTGATCCGTGGCTTTGTCAAATTTCTTCCTGAAAGGCAAGACGAAGGCCTGTTAGGATGTCTGCTTAGAGAGATCTTTCTCTCTGTCTGGGTGGAGAAGCAGGAACTCCATTGCTCTGGTTGTCAAGTGATACAGAGTGGTCATACTGGAATCTGGAAGCGGAGATATATCTTGCTGGCCCCAGATGTCATCTACCTCCAGGATTTTATAGTCTACCCCATATGCCCATCTCTTCTCCCTTCTTATTTCTGGAAAAAAGAAAAAGAAAACATTTAAAAAAGGCAGTTTGCTGGGTCAAATTTAGCAATGGCTTGTTGAATTCAGTTGATGCTCTCAAGCATCTATACCACTGGAAGCCTTGGGTAACATGTAAGTATTCCCAGTAGAGGAAATAAAGGTGTGAGGAAGATAAAACTATGCTAGAGAAACACGTCAACGGAGTCATAAGAACAGGGATCACTTTGCCTCCACCAGGTTGATTATTAACACTCAGATCCTTATCCATTCATTAGGTTGACAAGCACTGTCTAGTGACAGGTTAATTACCCAGTCCTGGGTAAATAGAAAGTAAATACATGTTAAGAGGACACCATTGTCAAGATAAAAACTGTCTACTAGAAAGCCCTCTTGCATGGCAAACTCCACCTCCATCTCTTCAACCTGGGGAGATTTTTTTCCCTTTGTTTTTGCTTTGAGAAAAACCTCTGCTCTTCCCGTAGCTAAGACGTATTTAGTTCCGGCTCTTGGCCCCCTCCTCTGCCCCCCGCGGGTAATGTGCCTTGCTGGCCCAGTTTGGAGCTCTGCTTCTATTCTTGGTAAATGTCTCTAGCGTCAAACCTCTTGCATGTGAGGTTTCTATGGAATGGCTTGGGAGAGATTCCTGATTTTCTGGGCCTGTTTGAGGGAGAGGGTAAAAATTTCACTTTTTCTGTAGCTGAGGGGCTGGGTAGAAATGGAAGGCTCTCCGACACTGCTTTACTGGAAAGTGTGAAAGCTACTGAACCAGAGTGACCCCCTGGAGGGCCGGGAGCCACGGCAGTCCTGTCCCTCAAGTCAGTTGATCTCTGCAGGGTTTTTCTCCCACTTTCTCTCTGGAGGGTGGGAGAGGAACCCCCTTCCAGCCTCACAGGGAAAGACCCACGATGCAATCACAGGCTCTTGCATCACCCCAGTCCCATTAATCCTGCCTGAGTATTTTGAGCAACAACAACAAAAATGTAAATTAGATTTATTCGCTATGGTGTGTAATGAATGACCATCCAAGAGAAAACGGCATGTTATTTTTGCCCAGACATCCCTTGGCAGAAAATTGCTCCCAGTAGTGAAGATTTCTGTGTGGTTTTAAGTGATTTGGTTTGCGTTGTTTTAGAATCAAGGTCTAGACTGACTAAAGTACCTTTCCTAGTGTGCTGTAGTGTAGGGAATACTTAGCAAGTTCTGCTAAGCTCTCAGATCTCCTCTATGAACTATAAATTGGAAACATGGACCCTTAGCTCAAAACCTAAGTTTTTAGCAATTTCTGTGTCAACCTCCACCTTAACCTAGTAAGCGCTGGAGAAGTAGCTGAAAACTCAGGTGATATTAATATTTATCTCCTTTTTTCTTGAACTCATTCACGTGTTCAAGCCATGCCTATTGAGCATCAATATATGCCAAGTGCTAAGCTAGGCACTGGGGCTCCTCTGGTGGTTTGGTTGGTAAAGAATCTGCCTGCACTGCAGGAGACCCAGGTTTGATACCTGGGATCGATCCCAGGTTTGACTGGTTTGGGAAGATTTAAAAACAAACAAACAAACAAACAAACAGCTAGGCACTGGGTACACAACACTAAAGTGACCAATACATTTGCTCAGAAGACTCATAACTGGGATGGAGAGAAAGATAGAGGTATGGGGGCACTGCAGACTTACAGAAATAATGAGTGATGAAGGGGCAGGGATGAAGGAGCACCTAATATCTCAAGGTCTGTGAAAGAGGTAGGGGCTGAGAAGGCTTAAATGAGGAGATGATGTTTGTCTTGAGCCAATATCTGATCTGCTTAAGGTCACAATGGCCTGTGGAACCAGGCTTGGAACCCAGGTCTTCTGGTTGATTGGTACATGACGCATGGCACCTGGAACAATGTTGGATCCCAGCAGGCACTATATAGCTGCGAGTTAGATCCAAGTCTGAATTATGCATCATGACCATCAGAGTGGTGAGCAAGTGACCAGAGCTCTGCCAGGAGTCAGATGCCAGTTGGTGGTGAGAAGTGAGGGACAAGCAGGGAGAAGAAAAACTCGGATACACTGGGAGATCTGGGTGGTTAGGGAGTGTGCAGCGAATCTAGGTCAGTGTAGAGGGCATAAAATGGGGAAACTGGACAGACTGAAGTTAGCCCCATGGCTGCTCTCTGAGGCCATCTGGTCAATCTCACTCAGTAAGACTTAAGTTTTGTTTTGTTTTCCCCTAAGATTTACCTACTTTTCAAAACAAACTTGGACAGAAGGAGGGAGGGGGTGGATCTGTGTTAGCTAGCCCCTGGCGCAGACATGGCCCCTACTCGGGGAGCCCACTGTCCACTCTCACCGTGGGAGAGCACAGCCTCCTGCCTCCCTTCCTCTGAGCCTGGTTCTTCTGTCAGCAAAAGTGACAGAGCTTAGCAGGCCCACTGTCTAACCCCAATAGCATCCTCCCAGTGGGACTCTCTTCTCCAGTCTCATCTGCCTGAGGACTGTCATGGACCTTTCCAAATGGGAACTGATGCTCTGTTTGGTAGCCTGGCTTCCTGGTGACATCTCCTGACATGACATTCACAGAGAAAGCAGCAAAATGGGTCCCCCGGGCCATCGGACATTGATTTCTAGTTTAGACCCCTCAGTTGGGCCGTAGCAACAGGTTTGATTAACTTCCTCCATGAGGGGGTTGGGTGAGGGAGAAAGGAGTGCTCAGACTCAAGGGAACTAGGGAATCAGGGTAGAGTGGTTTTAATTCCCCAATTCATAGTTTTGAAATGGAAATGGGAGGTGAGCGAAGAAAAGAGGCTATAAAGATTTGATGAGAAGCCGGTTCTTTTCTCGATTTCCCATTGGGGAAAAACAAGGATTGAGGTCTCCTTCTGAAAGGCAAATACCTGTCAAAGCTTTGGTGAAGCCCAAGACCTAGAAGATCCGCCCCCAAAAGAGTTCCATAAACTGTTTTTTTGAGAAACCGATAAAACGTGTCTCTCTGGAGCTGCCCTCCCAAACTCTGCTGGTCTCATAGTCTGCGGTGCGTGGAGGAGGTAGGTCAGGATGCTGATCCCCAATCTTCAGAGTCAATCCTTTATAAACAGCCAGGGCTAAATTCTCCTTTAACAAACATTTTCCCTTTAAAAAAGAAAAGAAGATAACTAGGAAATATCCATTGGAGACTTCTACCCAATTAAAACTTTTTCTGCAGTTGGGCAGAGCTCAACTTGCTCTCTATCAAAAAACATCAATTACCATGAAATGCGTTCCTTGCTCTGGCACCATAAATAAAGCATTTTCAGAAAAGAATAATATTTATGTTATCACCATGAATAAAAAGAGAAACACACCAAATGAAAGATGCTGGTAGTAATCAGCAATGCCATTTTCATTGTAGTTCTCAGACCTTTTAATGCTGCAGCACACCAACCCCAGCCCCTAAGCCTGACTCTATTTAAATATATATATCTCGATGTGTGCATATATCTTACTCCCTGAATATATAGAGATAGATAGATATATATTATCTCTTTAAAATATTAAAATAAATTACATCTTTGCACAGAATACAGACATTAATTCTGTTTCCAGGAGATTTGTCAAATCAGTGGCCTGTGTTTGCATAACAAGCTCTTTGGTTACGCTGTGCAGAATATAAATTACCATGTTGTCAGCTCCAGATGAAAATCACCAGATTTTCAGCAATGTCGCTTCCATTGATTAAGATGAGCTTTATGTTATGTGTTCAGGTAATGTCTGTAGGTAGCTGATTCTTCCTGGAAGTGGTTGCAAGTGTCCCTCCACCACCGCCCTCCTATTTTTAGAGAACACAGAATTCTTTTCTTTTATCTCTTTGATTGCATTTCACATACACACACCCACCCCCACCCCCCCACCCCCCACACACATACACACACTCTCTCTCTCTCTCTCTCACCCCTTCTGATATGGGTTTTGAATTATTTGGTGGAACTGTGGACTATTTCCTGCCAGACTGGGGACAAACTGTGGGGTTGCAGATAAAACATTTTAATTCATCTGAATTATTCTGAGGTTTAAGGCATAGAAAACTCACAGGCAGGCTCACAAACTTTAGATTTCCAGGGAGCAGGATTTGTTCTGTCTCTAAGTGTTGTAAGTAAAGTTTCTGTAATAATAATAGTTAATATTGGATGAATGCTTAGTAAGTGCCAGACACTGGGCTAGGAGCCCGAATTGCATCATGTCATTCATTTTAACAGCAACCCTATGATAGGTGGCATTATGATCTCCACTTTAGAGATCAGGAAATTAAAAGAAAGGTTAAGAATATTTCTGGGACTTCCCTAGTGGCTCAGGTGGTAAATAATCTGCCTCCAAGATAGGAGATCGGGTTGATCTCTGGGTTGGAAAGATCCCCTGAAGAGAATGGCTACCCACTCTAGTATTCTTCCCTGGAGAATTCCATGGACAGAGAAGCCTGGTGGGCTACAGTCCACGGGGTAGCAAAGAGTCAACGAGACTGCGCACACAAGGGACCACAGACAGGAAGCTGCTGATCTGGAAGTTGAACTTAGGTCTGAGTCAAGAGTTCAGGCTTTTAGCAGGCTCAGAGCACCGTGCTGCCTTGATCCCCCAGGCATCTCTGGAGACAGCAAAAGGCTCCTTACCTGGGACCCCAGGGCAGAGGACTGAAACAATAGCTGTGCTTGTTTTTTCTTGTGAGAGTGAATGAAGCTCTGGAGGACAGTTCTCAAACAGACTCACCTTTGTAGTGTGCAATTTTTTTTAAAAGAACTACAATGGCTCCCAGATGGCTCGAGTGGTAAAGAACTCGCCTTCCAATGCAAGAGATGTAAGAGACATGGGTTTGATCCCCGGGTTGTGAAGATCCCCTGGAGGAGGGCATGGCAACCCACTCCAGTATTTTTGCCTGGAGAATCCGATGGACAGAGGAGCCTAGCGGGCCCCAGTCCATAGGGTTGCAAAGAGTCAGACACAGATGGAAGCGACTCAACACATGTGCACAGAATGGTTGTCACTTCCTGGTTCCCACACCAAAGCTTATGCTACGACACAATTCAGTGTTCGTGAAATCTGGTGCTAATGGGACCTCTGGTTAACTGGTCTACTTGTCATTTTATACACGAGGACATCTAGGTCCAGACAGGAGAAGGAACCTGTCCAGAGTGAGATGACTTGATTTGAGGTAGTTGGAAACGTCCCTAGTTTTCTGCCTCCTCGTCTAACATCCAGAAAGAGCTCGTCTAGATTGGCTTTGGAATGAAGGAAAATGGGGCAGAAGAAGCTTCTAGAGCCATGTGGAGGGATGCTGTGGGGGCTGGGCTGGACAAAACACCACTGTCCCAGACCCAACTGGATGCTGCAGCTCTGGAAATGATGCAGTGAGTGAACACAATGGGCATTGTTATATTTTTTCGGTCTGGTTTCCAGAATGCTGGCCCCATATGATTTGTAAGATGCTTTGTTGCAATTGTGGTATTTCTTCATGATCATTTATATCTGCAAAATACACCTAGACCTGTTTTTGCAAAATGATAAAATTTGTCTGCTCTGTTTCCTTTTTGAAATGTTCACTTCAGCAAGCTTGAAAGCCAACGGATAGAACAAAATTTAACTTAGATTTTAGCTATTCTCTTTCCAGTCTTGGTATTTCTCTCTCCAAATTACATTTATATTGGAAGCATTTCTGACCATAATTTTCATGACCATACGTAAAAGTTGTATCTCGGTTGAACAGGCACAAGATAACTTCCTGGATTTCTCTTCAGTGTTCACTGCACCCTTTGTTCCATTGAGGCCAATTGTCCCTTAAATAATAGCAATAGTAACAGCTATCAAGATATGCTGCTTTTATTTTCCCATCTAGCAGCAGGACTAGATTGAGCTGACACCACTAGTGTTCAAATGGGTCTGAGAATTCCTCAAATAGATACATTTTAGGGGTTTCCAAGGAGCATGCAGAGAAGGAAATGGCAAGACATTCCAGTGTTCTTGCCTGGGAAATCCCATGGACAGAGAAGCCTGGCTCCAGGAGGTTGCAAAAGAGTTAGACGTTACATAGTGACTAAACAACAAGAAAAAACACAGGCTTTGGAATTAGGAAACTGTAGTATGGCAGATATTTCTAGTTGCATCCTGATATTCATAATCCCCTTTGTCTGGTAGAAGAACCAAATATAGTTGGACATATTGCTTCCCAGATAAAAGACTATGTTTTGCAGAATCCCCTGTGACTTAGAAGGCTATGTAGCTAAATTCTAGTCAATGAAATGCAAGAGGACATCTAGTGTGGGACTTTCAAGAAGTCACTTAGAAAAGGAAGGAGAGCGTCTTTTTTCTCCATTTTGTCCCTTGGATCATGGAGGTGATGGCTGAAGCTCTGGTAATCTTTTAGGACCGTGAAGATGAGGATTATACCTTAGAGATAGTGAAGCAGAGACAGTAAGAGCCTGGTCCTTGATGACTGGATCTACCCTGACACTTGCTGATTGCTATCTCTGGGTTTCTTTTATGTAAGAGAGAAATAAACCTTTATCATGAAACATCACTATTTTTCAAGTCTTTTTATTCTAGGGATGGGAAGTATCAGCAGGCACTTGTTACAGGCTGTTGGCTATGCATGTGAACTAAGTTGCTTCAGTCAGGTCTGACTCTGTGGGGCCCTATGGACTGTAGCCCACCAGCCTCACTCATGGGATTCTACAGGCAAGAATACTGGAGTGGGTTGCCATGCTCTCTTCCAGGGGGTCCTCCCTACCCAGGGATTGAACCAACATCTCTTATGTCTCTTTGATTGGCAGGCAGGTTCTTTACCACTAGTGACACCTGTTAAGTTGGGCCTAATTCTGGATTTAATTATCACATTTTATTGAGATATTACCCTCTGAGCTTTAGTTTCCTTAATTGTAAGACTCACAGGTTTCCAGTTTTATAATTTTCTAAGTTGTTCTGAGAATTGAACATTTAATAGATGTCTAGTGATATAAAGCACACAGGACAATTCTTGCTACTTTCTCCCCCTTAATATTTTCAAGGTGTTATATATACAAATGGTTGGGAATAAAAATCATGTAACAAGAATATTTAGAGCAACCAAGGGATGAACTACGTGGATAGGTGACCAAATTACAAATACAATCTCATTGCTCAGTTCAGATTGACAAAGGTAAAGCAATTAATTAGATTTTTAGGTTCTGTCTCACTCCAAGGTTTTTAGCTTCTATCCAAAGTGTGAATATTTTTTCTCCATTGCCCTGTTTACTGAGGAAATATGGGTCTGAATGTTTTTATTCAGGTATTATACCCGAAAAAAGGCTTAGCTTTGCTCCAGTCGAGTTCCCAATATTGTAATTCTGAAAGTCACACGGTCTTTACCTGTTGATGTCTGTCTGAATTTACATTTTCTCTCTTGGTTGGTCTACTTCTGCTTATCTAGATAATTCTTTACTTCCAAGCCCTTTCTAATACTCTATAACTGACTTTCTCATCAGAGTACCTTGTGGGCAAACATGTAGTATCTCCAGCTAGAATCTTCCCAACTCAATTTCTTCCCTAACACTCAGCTCCTGTCCCACTCAGTCTATTTAACATGTTATTCTTTTAAATCCAGGCACATGCATGTGTGTGCACATGTGTGTGTGTATATGCAGTCTTACTTGATTTTTACAGTAACCTCGTTTGGAAGACAAGGTGATTATTATCCTCATGTTCGACATGAGAAACTTAGCCTCAGAGGAATTAGGGGCTTATATGAGACCACACGCATTGTTCCTGCTGGGGCTAGGATTTCTAGTCTCAATTTTTTTCATTACACACCACAGCTCCCTTTTCAAATTTGAAAGCCACTCATGTAGACTGGCCATCAATCAGGCCTCACATTTCTATTATGACTGCTGCTGCCTCCTCCAGACAGAGATTCATTCTGATCCACATATATTCCTGAGGATGAAGGATTTGTCACATTTCATATTTGAATAACATTTTTATACTTTTCCAAGTGCTTTCCTGTACATTATCTTATTTGATATTCACTGTATGTCTGTAAGGTAGGTGAGGCAGGCTTTTCTTTTCCCCTCACTCTCCACATGAAAAAATGAATGCATGAATAATCTACGTGATGGATTCAAGATCACAGAGAAAATTAGTGACAGAATTGGGACTGTGTCCTCTGATTGAGGAATTGCATTTTCAAAGGATGAATATAGAGAGTGGCCCCGTTTGAATACTTAGACCCAATTATATGGTGAGCAAGGTCAGAACCTGTTAGTGGTTCAGTGTCTCGGGTTCTTCCTTGTAGGAGTCTTGTGATCCTCCACCTCTTTTTCTATCTGTCCCTCTTCCTATACCCAGATTAATCAATCAGTTACTGATTGAAACACAAGCGCTCCCTCTGAGTGATAGAGGAACACGAGTCAGTAGGGAAGGGCAGATGACTGTTAGACCAATTGACACTGCTCAGTGCTGAACACAGGCTTCAGTTAATTAGTGTTACAGAGTCTCAGAGGACTGAGGTACCAGGATGACTTCACCAGGCCTACGGGAGAGTGCCCTTCATGGAGAGTTGAAGCTGGTCTGGCTTTCTGGTCCCTAAACACAACATAGTATCTTAGAATGAGCCCTGGGATACACATCGGTACATAGAGGTTTGAGCCTCAGCTGACTTTTAACTAGTTCGGTGGCCTTGAGTAAGTCAATTGACTTTCTTAGACCTCAGTTTCCGTATCTGTATCAGAAGGCTAAGCTATCTTTGAAATGCTTGTGTTGGTTTATCAGGGCTGCCACAAACAAGTGCAAGAGACTGGTGGCTTAAATAACAGAAATGTATTTCCTCCCAGCTCTGGAAGCTGGAAGTCCAAGATCCAGGGCCAGCAGGTTGGTTTCTTCTGAGGCCTCTCTCCTTAACTTGTGGACAGCCATTTCTTCTTCCTCTGTCCTCACATGGTCCTTCCTCTGTATATGTGTCTCTTAATCTCTTCTTCTACTAAGAACATCAATTGTATTGGCCCACCAGGGCTTTCCCAATGGCTCAGCAGGAAAAGAGTCCACCTGTAATGCAGGAGATACCAGAGACTCAGGTTTGATCCCTGGGTTGGGAAGATCTCCTGGAGAAGAAAATGGCATGCATGCATGCATGCTAAGTCGCTTCAGCCGTGTCTGACTCTATGCGGAGTGGGTTGCACTCCAGTATTCTTGCTTGAAAAATTCCATGGGTAGAAGAGCTTGGCAGGCTACAGCTCAATGGGTCTCAAAGAGTTGGACATGACTACAAATGACCTCATTTTAACTCAGTTATCTTTTAAAAGACATCATCTCTCAATATAGTCACATCTTCAGGTACTGGGTTTAAGACTTCAACATATGAATCTAGTGGGGACACAGTGCAGCCTATAACCACTGAATCTGCATAACCATCCAGCTCCTCTGATATTGTTCTCCCTAATATATGAAAGAGGAAACAAAGCCTCTGAAATACCAAGTGCCCCACCCTGCATCCCATGGTTGGTGAGTCGTAGAAAATAGGTCCGAATCAACTCAGCTTGCCTGAGAAGTCCAAGCTCTTTTTAACATACAATGTTAGGTATGGTACATACCTAGTGGCTCCGTGGTAAAGAATCCACCTGCCAATTCCAGAGACCTGGGTTCAATCTCTGAGTCAGGAAGATCCCCTGGAGGAGGAAATGGCAACCCACTCCAATATTCTTGCTGGGAAATTCCGTGGACACGGCTCAGTCAGATATGACTGAGCGACAACAGCAAGAAACCCTTTGCTTTCAGGGCTCTTGCTTTGTCAGAAGTCTGAACTCTTAGTAAGAATCTCCGCCTGTTGAACTCTGGTGTCTCTTCTCATCATTTCTGGGAACTTTCCCTGTGTTCAGTCGTGTCCACCTCTTCACGACTCCATGGACTGTAGCCCACCAGGCTCCTCTGTCAATGGGATTCTCCAGGCAAGAATACTGGAGTGGGTTGCCATTTCCCCCTCCAGGGGATCTTCCTGACTCAGGGATCGAACCCGGTCTCCTTCTTTGCAGGCAGATTCTTTATCACTAGCGCCACCTGGGAGGCCAAGCTAAGAATTTTTCACCCAAATAATACTTGGGAGTGTCAGTCACTCTACACAGGGTGATTATGCAAACTCAGATCATGGTTATAAAATGCTTCATTCAATGTCTGGTTGTTAGGAGGCCTGATAATCAACCATGATTTGCTCTCCTAATTCTGGGCTTCCTCCTCTTTTTACTAGTTTGTTTGTCCAGCTGATCACACAGTTAGAGAGAGAGAGAGAGACAGAGAAATATAGAGAGGCAAAGACAGAAAGAGACACGCACAGGTGGAGAGAGAGAGAGAGAGCGAGAGGGACACCCAGAGAGACACAGAGAGACAGACAGACACTCAGATACACAAAAAAACAAAGAAAGAGATGCCCAAAAGAGACAGAGGAAGACACATACAGAAAAGGACAGAGGCAGAGAAAGAAAGAGATGCAGAGACAGAGAAAGGAGGAGGAAAGAATGAGGAGGAGCAGAGGAGAGCCCCCAGGCCTGCACTGCCTGCCGGGTCTGTAAGAGCGAGCCGATTGAAGAGAGAGGAGTAAAGCCGAGCTGCTAGGGGCTCAGAGTCATTTTCTGGTTGTTAAGCCAAAGGTTTCTCCCTCAAAGAGTACATTTCACTTGGTATTAAGCACAAATATCAGGAATGGCCCAGTAGTCCAATTTCTGCTCCACTTTTGATGTCACCTCTGACCCACCAATGCTAACAGCTAATATTTGCATTTCCAAAATCACTTTTAAAAGCCAATGAGTGATTTATTTGCAGAGTTAACTTGCAACGTGAAGAGCTGGGTTTCATGGGCATCTCCACTTTTTACATCAATCCTATTTTCCAGCTGGGAAACCCAGAGCCCTGAGGTTGCCACATGCCTTGCAAATATGGGCATCTCGCTGAGGATCCCTGAAATCAGGAGGAGATGGGGAAGGGAGTGAAGCAGGTTGTCGGGCTCAGGGCGAGTGCTCTGAATGGGTCTAAAAGTGGTTCTTGGGTAGTTTCCCACATCAGTCTTTTTGCTGTAACTGGGTCATCGGTTCCTTGAGGGCAGGCACCCTGCTGGGGACATCTGCACACCCGGGGGCACGTTTGTGTCATCACACAGAGCACGTGATTGCATGTGCGAGTGCGTACTTGCCAGGCTGATCGGAAAGGAGGCAGCTGTGGGAGGAACCGAGAGACGCCCGCAGCTTGGAGGCTGTGCTGGGGTCCAGGTGGGCGGTCCGTCAGAGCCCTGCATCTGGGGGACGCGGATCCTTGCTGACCCTGTAACTTGGTCATCACTGCTACATAGAACAGTGAACAATGGGATGAAGGAACCTAACGTGCTTCCTTCCCCCAGTCCTCTCCCTGCCACGTGAGCACTTCCAAGGAGCCCCAGGGAGCTGGTTACAGTTGAATTTTATTTCTTTTAATTTTATGAGCGAGAACCCCTGGGTTGATCAACATGAGAGAAAATGATAATTTGCAAAGCTTCTTTCCCTCCCTGTGCTTTCTTGCCAGTTGTTTACCCGAGGAGACAGTGTCTTCCTGGCAAGGTGCATTTTCCATTCAGCATGTCTTCTTCTGTTATTAATTTTGCTTTATTTATTTATTAACCTCTCTCCTTTAGGGTTTTGTGCTTAGCTCTGAGATTGTGCTCTTCCTTGTCTCTCTGTGGATTTAATCTCACTGTGAGCCATTGATTTTAGGGTGGGCTCATATCTGCTGGTAAATGGTGTCTTGCATTTATTTGTTCAGGCTCTGGCTGGAGTCACAAGGCTGACTCTCAAGCCCTCGTTTGTCGCGGATGGTGGTTTGTGTGTTTTCCTTTCTCACCCCAAGCCTGAAGCCTCCTCAGTGCCTTGTTCTGTTGACAGTCATGTGTTCAGGAAATGTGATGCCCTGGTGCCTTGCAGAAGGCCTCCACCCCCTCAGCATCTCCTTAGAAACAGTGCGCCCCTTTCCTTCTGTCCTTCTTATCCACCAAGGAAGAGAAAACCAGGGAAATGGGCTTTAGAATCAAGCAAACTTGAGACCCAACTCTGGCTCCAAGGCACCTTTCCGGCCAGACTCTGTGCATTCCTTTGCAAAATAGGACATGTTTTTTGCGTGTTGTCATGGAGAAAGAACCAGAGAACATGGCAGACTTTCCTAGAACGTTGCATAACAAGTCTCAGAAATGTCGCCTTTTTGCTCCCAGGCTTAGCATCCCATCCTTGCATCCTCTTTCTTCTCTTTCAGCACTCAGCCAGATGATCTCTTTCTTCTTTCCTCGCTTCCACTTGTGACCCAAAATATGGACCAGCTCACAGCAAAGTCACACACCTCGGATACAGTGCTAAGAACGGCACAACATGTAGGGGGGACACAGTGTCACCAACTCAATATGGGAACATCTGAATCCGGAAGATGCTCCCGAAGCACCACAGAACCTTATTCCCATACCCCTCCTCTCTAATTAAATCCATTTTTGTTAAGCACTAGCATTTGAGATGAATCAGAAACACCACTCCTTATTCCATGGTATTGTTTTTGTTTTAATTACTGGTACTGCAACAGTATTTTTCCTGCCTTTTTTCTTTGCATGTTTGTGTTATTTCAGTTACATTGTGGTGTAAATGAGCTTTTGAGTGGGAGCCAGGGAACCTAACCATCATTTTCAATATGGTTTCTCTGGGAAAATGTAATACCCACTTCCAAACACCCTCTGAAACATGACACAGGCTGCTTTTGAGTTGAAGGGGGTCTATTTGGCTTTTGTTTTCACAGAACAGTTTCATATTATTTGCTATGTTCCCTTGAACTGATGTATTAGGCTGGCACGGCATTCTCCTGTCCCCCAGAGAAGTTAGGTCAGCTGAAATAGGTCACACAGCAGAACAGAGCCTGGTCTTCAGTCTCTTGACTCCTAGGCTATTTGACCTGGGAATTTTCTAGATTAGTCCCATTGGAAAGGACTGTGCACTGTGCACACGAGTACATGCCTAGATTCAGGAGAAGATGACCACCTGTGTCTGATTCTAAGAGTCTCTCCGCCCCCAGGTTATCACCACTTCTCTATTCCATCCACATTTCCTCTTTGGGGGACGTATGCCTGTTGGTCATGCCAAGGGGACCACCAGGGCTGAAGGCTGTATCTGGTGGAGAGAGGTGATTAATCCTTCCTCTCCTGCCAGGTCACATTAATGCACATGCCAGTGGTCTTGGTTCATTTCTTCCACAGATATTTGCCGAGGGCCTATCCCATTATCGTGCTAGGGGCTGAACAGATGCAACGGGGAGTAAACACAGAAGGGAACCCTCTGCTTTTGCAGTGTTTTAAGTCTGATGGGGAAGACACTTATACAAAACAGCCACAGAAAATGTGATACGTGTTTTCACAGGGGAAGAACCTGGCTGGTAGTGCAGGAGACCTGGGTTCGATCCTTGGGTGGGGAAGATGCCCTGGAGGAGGGCATGGAAACCCATTCTTGCCTGGAGAATCCCATGGACAGAGGAACCTGGCAGGCTGCAGTCCTTGGAGTTGCAAAGAGTTGGACATGACTAAACGACTCAGCAGAAGCATACAGTAAAGTCTGGCCACCTGATACACAGTGCTCACTCATTGTAAAGGGCCCTGATGCTGGGAAAGATTGAGAGCAGGAGGAGAAGGGGGAGACAGTGAGTGGAATGGTTGGATGGCATCACTGAATCAGCGGACATGAGTCTGAGTAAACTCTGGGAGACAGTGAAGGACAGGGAAGCCTGGTGTGTCCGTGAGGTTGCAAAGAGTTGGACACGACTTAGCAACTGAACAGTAACAACAAGGTTAAAGTTGGAATCACTCCTTTTGATTCCATCATGGTTTTCATCTTAAAAATACTAATCAGGAAGACTTTATGTGTCCAGCATGGTGCTAGGCCCTGTATTCAGTGAATAAGGCATTGAAGTGATCACAGTTGAGCAAGAAGGACAGTGAACTTTTGCTATGTAGCAAACTATGCCAAAACTTTATGACTTCAAACAACAAGCATTTGTTATTTTTCACAATTCTGTGGGTTGGCTAGGGGATTCTTCTGCTCTGAGTTGGCTTGGCTGATCTCTGTGGTCAGCTGGGAGTTTGGATGGAACTGCGTGATGGAGAATGAGCTCATCATGCATCAGGCAGGCTGGCTGGTGTAGGGAACTCAGCCAGGTGGCTTGTTGCTGATCCTCATAGACTTCTCAACCCCTAGTATGATAGACTCTTCACAGGCTTGTCTCTGTGAACCTAAAGAACAGGAGACACTGCAAACTCCAATATACAAGCACTTTCTAAAACCTCTGCTTACAGAACATCGTGATTGACACATTTGCCAAATCATGTTCCACGTCCAAGCCCAGAGTCAGGAAGAGTTTGGACCACACTAGGGTGGGTGTGCATGGAGTATGTGAACGTATTGGGGGCAATCCTTCTGTGATCCAGTACTTCTCTAATCTACCTCAAACATATAAATCAAAGCATTAATACGCTGTGATAAGTGTAAGGGGAATAAACAGAGCCCATCGGTATCAGAGGTAGGAGTAACCAGCACAGGGGAAGTTTCTAAGCAGAGGCAGATTTCTGTCTAGTGGATGAGAGTTTGGTAAAGAGATAAGAGGAAACATTGTTGGTGTTGTTCAGCCTCTTAGTCCTGTCAAACTCCTTGTGACCCATGCCAGGCTTCCCTGTCCTTCACGACTGAGCAACTACGCTCACACACAAACATCCTTAAGAAAAAAAGCCTAATAGTCCAAGCCAAACATGAGAAAAGACTATGAAGCATTCATAAATGATATTTTTTTCTCTTTCTAACTTACTTTGTATGACAGACTCTAGGTCCATCCGCATCTCTACAAACGACCCCATTTCACTCCTTTTAGTGGCTGAGTAACATTGTACCACATCTTCTCTACCGTTTATCTGTCGCTGAATATTCAGATTGCTTCCGTGACCTGGCTATTGTTAATAGTGCTGCAATGAACACTGGGGTACACGCGTCCCCTTATGGTTTCCTCAGGGTATATGCCCAGTGGTGGGATTAATACATATATGTGGAATCTGGAAAAATGGTACAGATGGACCTATTTCCAAGGCAAGAGTAGAGATGCAGACATAGAGAACGGACATGTGGACACAGTGGGGGAAGGAGGGGGCACACTGGGAGACCAGTCACACGGGCACACATACACTTGCAGGTGTGAAATATACAGTGAGCGGAGCGGCTGCCGAGAAGCCGCTGTGCCGCGCAGGGAGCTCAGCTCGGTGCCCGGCGGCGACCTAGAGGCGGGGGATGGGGGCGCAGGGGGAAGGAGGGCCAGGAGGGAAAGGCTATATGTGTGCATACAGCTGATTCACTTCATTGTTCGGGAGAAACTAACACAACATTGCAAACCAATTTTACTCCAAAAAAAAAAAAAAAAAGAACATGACGCATTCACATAAAAAGAAATGCAATTATCCCTAGGTATGAAAATATGTCAAATCCTACATATGAAGAGAGAAAACCAAATGAGTTATAAGATGCCTATCGGACTGCCAAAAGATCAGAAAGCTTGATGACACATGTATTGGGTAGGTTTGGAGTGAAAGGAATTCCTAATCCTTATAGGTGGGAACTTAATTCAAATGCTGTCTACCAAAATTCCCTGTATATACCCTCTGATTCTTCAGTTCCACTTCTAGGAATTTATCCTGCAACTGCTTGTGTTCCTGCATTTCAACTTGCACTTTGGTCTGCATTTGCATATGTTTTTAAAATGTATTTTGCATGTATTCAGGAAAAATACTCAAATAACTTGAATGTCCATTGATAGGGGTCTAGTTAAAAATGGTGATCATCATATAGTGGATGGTCTGGGTATGTTCAGAGGGATGTGGAAATGCTCAGGGAATGACAAGAGATGAAATACTGAAATACTTCATGAAATACTGAAATATAGTGGGTATAGTATGCCCACCATATATACGAGGGAACACTGTAGCTAATACTGTAGGTATTACACACTTTAAAATATGTTGAGAAGATGGACCTCATGTGAATTGTTCTTACCAAAAATTACACAGAAGAACACAAGGAAATTTTTGGAGGTGAAGGATAAGTTGAGTGCCTTGGTTATGGTGATGGTATTGTGGGTGTAGGTATATGTCCAAACTCACCAAGTGACGTATATAAAATGTATCTAATTTTGCATATCAGTTATATTTCAATACAGCTAAAAATAGAAAAATTTCCTAATGACATGTTATAAATTGAAAAAATTAACAGATGACCTTAAGTAAAACAGAAATAACCATCTAAGACAAAATATAAACCGTACCGGTGGGGAGAGTGTGTGCACACACCGAGAGAGCCTTATTCTTCCTCCTGTGCGTGTGTGTGCACGCTGGGAGATAACGGATGCGAAACGCTTCACGTGGCACCTATTTACTACATGAACCCACTAACCCAAGTAGAGTGCAGATTCAATTTACAAAGAATTTTAAATCCCCCCTCATGGCTCCCTCTGAATTAGGGATTACCTCTTCTGGTTCACCATCGAGAATACTGAGACTGGTGCTTCGTGGCCTAAGCTGCTTGGCACGTTGCTGGGCTGTTGTTAGACTCAGGGCTTCAACAACTCCACACCCTGTGCTCTTTCTCTCATTATTTTTTTAAACACATAAGGAAGCATTTATCTGAGGTTTAACATGAAGTCATACAAATAAACTTTGTATAAACACAAAAATGCGTTGAGTCATGGCACAGCTAGCAAAAGCCAAAGTAAAAACAAAGAAAATGCATTGGTGGCCATATATAACTGGGCATAGTTGTGTCTTGTACACTGCAACGTCTTTTTCAAGGTTGGTCTTGGATCAACAGAAGACCAATCTCCAAAGGTGTTTTGCAAGATAGGCTGGGGATGGGTGGGCAGTAGTAGATCATGTTCAACTCAATTGAACATAATATGTTCAATTATGTTGAAGATAATCAACCATGGTCAACAATGAATGTCCCGTTGAATACGCCTGGCTCCTTGGATCTCTAGGTTAGGGAAATTTTGGTGGTGGTGGTTTAGTCGCTAAGTTGTGTCTGACTCTTCTGACCCCATGGACTGTCAGGGGGACTGCCAGCCTCCTTTGTCCATGGGATTTCCCAGGTAGAATACTGGAGTGTGTTGCCATTTCCTTCTCCAGGGGGTCTTCCTGACCCAGGAATCAAACTCAGGTCTCCTACATTGCAGGTGGATTCTTTACCAACTGAGCCACCAGGGAATCCCCTGGGGAATTTTATTTCTACTAATTAACACAGTGAGAAAAAAGCAGGAGGAAGCTGAGGAGGGGGGTTGGGATCTCTCAAGTTCACAATACAAAGAGGATAAAAGCTTGTCAGACACTTAATCACTGTTTCTAACAGTTGCCAAACACCTACACCATTAGACTAGGTTTCCTCAGGTCTGACAGGCACAATAAGTGCCTCGGCAAACATTCCCTGGACTAATCACTTTACATGGATTAGTTCAATTTATCCTCACGACAATCCTATGAAGCAGGTGTTCATATTAGCTACACTTCACCCAGGGAGAAAAGCTCCTTGCTTTTATCCTTGTCATTGTCCTTTAATCACTCAGGGTCTACCTTGGTGAAAAGAAAGCTGGTTGTGCACATCTGCTTACATTCAACTCAGTGAATTTGAGTAATGCAAAGAACAGTGAATTGGGTAATGCAGAGATCACTTCTATTCAGCTTTGGGATGTGGTCCTTCAGTTCAGTTTAGTTGCTCAGTCGTGTCTGACTCTTTGTGACCCCATGGACTGCAGCATGCTAGGCCTCCCTGTCCATCACCAACTCCCAAAGCTTGCTCAAACTCTTGTCCATTGAGTCGGTGATGCCATCCAACCATCTCATCCTCTGTCTTCCCCTTCTCCTCCCGCCTTCAATCTTTCCCAGCATCAGGGTCTTTTCTAATGAGTCAGTTCTTTGCATCAAGTGGTCCTTGGCCTTGCTGTATGTGACATCTGGGGAATTTCCAGAGCAGTTCCTGAAAGCCGAATGAGGAAGCCACCTTGTGATGTTCTGATACCGAAGGGTAAGGGGTCATTAGCCTTCTTGCATGGAAACTTCCCTGATGAAGATGGTCCCAAGTGCCAACTTCTTCAGATTTCTCTGGTGACTGAGCTGGTAAAGAATCTGTCTGAGGAGCCCCTGGAGATGGGAATGGCAACCCACTCTAGTACTCTTCCCTGGGAAATCCCCTGGACAGAGGAGCCTGGCGGGCTATAGTCCGTGGGGTTGCAAAGAGTCAGACACAACTGAGCGACTAACACTTTCACTTTCACCAACTTCTTTTTTCTCCTCCCTCCCACTTCCCCTTATTCTTATTAATGTGGATAACTATCCGGAAAGCAGAGATTCCTCTGTGTCAGGCTTTGGTTGCACATGAGTCGTGACTTAATCTTCAAGACCACACTCTGTGAGACTTGTGGGTGTCCCAGAGTCGCCTCCTTCCTGCCAGTGCCTGAGAGCTAAATTGTTCCATTTTCAGAAATCCAGGGAGACTGTTGTTAAACAGAGCTGTTCCTAAAAATAAAATGATATAAACTTACAATTAAATAAATTACATTAAAAACAAAGGTAATAAACACACTAAAGTAATTAAATATTTACCAGCACATTCTTGGCAGTACCATTCTCCCCAATAATAGTGCTGCAGATGACTGAGGTTTTGAAGGAAGCAGCAAAGTTGAGAGACGGACCCGAGGAGTGGGACACCTCAGAGATGTTAGCTCAAGCTGGGTTGCTTTTTTCCCAGAATGAAGCTACATTTTGGCTCCATACAGCGTATGCATTGGAGATGGGGGCATTAAGGAGGGTTCCTTGGTGGCTCAGATTGTAAAGAATCTGCCTGCAGTACAGGAGACCAGGGTTCGATCCCTGGGTTGGGAGAAGGGGATAGCAACCCACTCCAGTATTCCTGCCTGGAGAATTCCACAGACAGAGGAACCTGGTGGGCTAAAATCCATGGGGTCGCAAAGTGTTGGACATGACTGAGTGAGTGACACGTGCACTTTCACTGAGAAAGTTTGTAGAAACTCTTGCCTGGTGGGAGAAAAACCACGACAACAATGAAAGGGGATCATGGCCACGGAGGGTCTACTTTCTGTACCTGATGCTATAAAAATGTGGCTAGATTGAAAAATGTACCTGATGCTATCAACTGCCATGCTAAGAGAGAGAACGATGGTCTGGTTCTCCTTTTTAGCATAAGCATCCACTCGTTTCCTCTGCTGCCTTTTCCTCCCACTGGGTAGTAAAATCCTGGAAAGTGTTGGGACCACAATGCCTCATTCCCAGAAAGGAAACTCATCCATGATGATGAAGGTGCCACACCCCAACTCTCCTATAAAGAACATGAACAAAAGATGACTGTCTCCAGAGGCCACAGACAACAGAGTGGTATGTGGTGCTTCTTCACAGAAAGGCTCATGATCCATAAATATATCCACTGGAATGCAGGACAAAACATAATGTATAAAAGATTGAATAGAAGATATATTATGCTAGTGCATGGCAATCCTGTCGGCAGGAATTTATAGCTTCGATATATTCCCCATTAAAAGCGGTTCAGCTAGCTGGTAGAGAAGCTCAATTCATCTTGCATCTGTTGCGAACCATCAATATTATGGTTTACTCATTTAAACTGGAAATGGGACCAAATATTTGGGCTATTTATAATGAAAAAATATGAAAATCTTTGTATTGGTGTTCATCACCTGACTCCTTCACTTTAATCAGAAGTCTGTTTACACAGGGTTCAGAGAACATTCCTCACCTGTGATGATGCTAGGCTATGAGAGGCAGAAATGAGGAGGAAAATGACCGAATGTCCCTTTTCTCAAAGAGACAGGCATGTGCCCCTCCCTTGCTGAGGTCATCTGCCCACAGGAAAGGCAAAGCGGCACAAGCAAAAGTCTTGTGCATTGTAGGTAAAAAAGGAAGGGGGAGGCTGGAAAGTTGGAAACCAGTAAGAATGTGAAGGTTGCTTGGGGCTTCCCAGGTGGTGCTAGTGGCAAAGAACCCACCTACCAACAGAAGCCGAGAAGGGAAAGGAACCCAAATCTTCCTGGGAGAACAAGGGTCTGCTGACTCCTTGATTTATTCTGTGGCTTTCAGGACTGTGGGAAAATAAAATTCTATTATTTAAAAAAAAAAAAAAAAGAACCCACTTACCAATGCAGGAGACACAAGAGGCAGAGGTTCAGTCCTCGGGTCGGAAAGATCCCCTGGAGGAGGGCAAGGCAACCCACTCCGGTATTCTTGCCTGGAGAATCCCACGGACAGAGAAGCCTGGCAGGCCACCGTCTGTGGGGTTGGGAGAAGCCTGGCAGGCCACCGTCTGTTTGGTCGCAAACAGTCAGACATAACTGAAGTGACTTAGTGCAGAAAACACAGGATAAGAGTCTGAAAAGCCATGGACTTCCTGGTAGTCCAGTGGTTGAGAGTTCACCTTCCAGTGTTGGGGGAGCAGATTCGATCCCTGGCTGGGGAGCTAAGATCCCACAGAGCTTTGTGGCCGGGGAACCAAAACATAAAACAGAAGCAATATTGTAAAAAATTCAATAAAAACTTTAAAAATGATCAACATTAAAAAAAAATCTTAAAAAAAAAAAAGAATGGAAAGCCAGCAAGCATTCAAGTGCAACCAGTGATGCTCGTGGTTGCATCACATGCTGGTTTGTGTTCCCAGGGAAAATGCCAGCCCCAAGCTCTCTGTCAGTGGGGTTGACTCCACTGTCGTGAGGTGTGGTCATTGTATTGTCAGATTGCCCATGACTTACACTGTGGATCCTCAGAGGAGGCCCTACTCTCCTCTAGAAATAATTTCTAAATGTGTCTGATGGATTTGCTTATGACAAGGCACCCAAAGCTGCAAGGCCAGAGACTGCCCACACAAACAGCAGGGCTCATCTCTGGTGATTTCCTCACAATATCTGTCCTCCTTGCTCACACCACCTGCACCTCTCCACTTCCTCCTCCCCCGCTCTCCCACCTCCAGCCTTAGCCTCAGTCTCTAATATCTGTCTTAGACTCACCTCCTTGATTTTGAGTCCTGCTCAGCTGGTCTGGGCTTCACAATGGCCCTGAGAGTCCCAGGCCCTGGGAGGGGATGGAGATAGAGGCTAATCTCTTTACTCACTGTGGCTTGGGTTAACTCCCCAGTGGAAACTCTGCCCTCCCTTGCTCTATCATCATTCTCTGTGTTCTCCTGTGCCAAGTCAGTGGGCCTTCTTTCACGGGTGGTGCCCAGGCCCCTCAGTGTCTGTTCGTCCAGGGAGGCCCCCTACGGGCACTGCACCCAGGACCTCTTGTCAGACAAGTGTTGACAGAGGACCACTTTGAGACCTTGAGCTCCACACTGTGGCCCTGGTGCTCCGGCAGCACCAGTGGGTGGGGGCGGGTCACCCTGGCTCAGCCATCTCCCTCTCCCAGACACGCAGAGTGGCATTCTGCCCTCCCCATGTGTGCCCGGGGCTTTCCGGGCTGTTTTTAAAAACCTATAGCACTTCCTGTCTCTATCACTCATTTGGGCGGTTAATCATGACAGTCTAAAAATGTCACCTCTGGACAGTGTGGTGTGTGTGTGTGGAGAAGTGTTGCAGGCAAGCGAAGGGACAGGACCGTTAGAGGGTCTGGGTGGAGGGACTTAGGCCATGGGACCAGCACCTGGGGCAGCGGAAGGAGCCCGGACTGGCCTGTTCACCCAGGGCCATGACCCAGGACGCGCGGTGTGGCGTGGCTGGGAGCAGGGTGTTGTAGCTGGGCAGCTGGGTTTTAGCAGTGACCTGGCCAGCATCGGCGTTGGACAAGTGCCACGGCTCCTCTGAGTATCCCTCTCCACACCCTCAATACAGGGTAGCGGTGCTTTCAGAGCAGAAGCCATTATCAGCTCTCATGTTCCCTGGGAGGGAGCAGGATCGAAAGCACACCTTGATTTTTTCTGTTTACACTGTCTGTTTCCTGGCTGGTGAGGTGAGGATAAAGATTCCTGATTGCTCCTGTGTGGCTGACATTCCTCTTCTGAGTCTAGCTTTCTCAGAAGAGGGGCCCTCTTTCATTTAAAAAAAAAAAATTAGTTTTTAAATTTATTTTTGACTGTGCTGGGTCTTCATTGCTGCACGGGCTTTTCTCTAGTTGCAGTGAAGGGGGCTACTCTTCAGTTGTGGTACTCAGGCTTCTCATTGCAGTGGCTTCTTTTGTTGACGAGCATGAGTTCTAGGGCACGCAGGCTTCAGTAGTTTTGGCTCCCAGGCCCTACTGTTAAACAATTGTGATGCATGGGCTTAGTTGCTCTGAGACATCTGGGATCTTGTTGGGTCATGGATAGAACCTGTGGCCTTGCATTGGCAGGCAGATTCTTTACCACTGAGCCAACAGGGAAGCCCCACTTTCACTTTTTTTAATTAATTAATTTTTTATTGAAGGGTGATTGCTTTACAGAGGTTTGCTGTTTTCTGTCAAACCTCAACATGAATCAGCCATAGGTGTACATACATCCCCTCCCATCTCCTGCCCCATCCCACCCCTCTAGGTTGATACAGAGCCTCTGTTTGAGTTTCCTGAGCCACCGGTAAATTCCCTTCCTGTTGGCTGTCTATTTTACATATGGTAATGTAAGTGTCCATGTTATTCTTCCATATATCTCACCCTCTCCTCTCCTCTCCCCACGTCCATAAGTCTGTTCTCCATTGTTGCCCTGTAAATAAATTCTTCAGTACCCTTTTTCTAGATTCCATATATATGTGTTATAATATGGCATTTATCTTTCTCTTTCTGACTCACTTCACTCTGTATAATAGGTTCTAGGTTCATCCACCTCATTAGAACTGACTCAAATGTGTTCCGTTTTATGGCTGAGTAATATTCCAGTGTGTATATGTACCACAACTTCTCTATCCATTCATCTGTCGGTAGACATCCAGGTTGCTTTCATGTTCTAGCTATTGTAAATAGTGCTGCAGTGAATAATGTCATACATGCATCTCTTTCAATTTTTGTTTCCTCAGGGTATATGCCTAGAAGTGGGATTGCTGGTCACATGGTGGTTTTATTCCTAGTTTTTTAAGGAATCTCCATACTGTCTTCCATAGTGGCTATACTGATTTGCATTCCCACCAACAGTGCAAGTGTGTTCCCTTTTCTCCACACCCTCTCCAGCATTTATTGTTTGTACACTTTTTGATAAGGGCCATTCTGACCCGTGTGAGGTTATATCTTATTGTAGTTTTGATTTGCATTTCTCTAATAGTGAGCAACAATACACAGCTTTGACGTACTCCTTTTCCTATTTGGAACCAGTCTGTTGTTCCATGTCCAGTTCTAACTGTTGCTTCCTGACCTGCATACAGGTTTCTCAAGAGGCAGGTCAGGTGGTCTGGTATTCCCATCTCTTTCACAATTTTCCACAGTTTATTGTGATCCACACAGTCAAAGGCTTTGGCGTAGTCAATAAAGCAGAAATAGATGTTTTTCTGGACCTCTCCTGCTTTTTTGATGATCCAGTGGATATTGGCAATTTGATCTATGGTTCCTCTGTCTTTTCTAAAACCAGCTTGAATATCTGGAAATTCGTGGTTCACATATTGCTGAAGCCTGGCTTGGAGAATTTTGAGCATTATTCTACTAGCGTATGAGATGAGTGCAATTGTGTGGTAGTTTGTTTCCAGTGGTCATGTATGGATGTGAGAGTTGGACTGTGAAGATAGCTAAGCACTGAAAAATTGATGCTTTTGAACTGTGGTGTTGGAGAAGACTCTTGAGAGTCCCTTGGACTGCAAGGAGATCCAACCAGTCCATCCTAAAGGAGATCAGTCCTGGGTGTTCATTGGAAGGACTGATGCTGAAGCTGAAACTCCAGTACTTTGGCCACCTCATGTGAAGAGTTGACTCATTTGAAAAGACCCTGATGCAGGGAGGGATTGGGGGCAGGAGAAGGGGATGACAGAGGATGAGATGGCTGGATGGCATCACCGACTCGATGGGCATGGGTTTGAGTAAACTCCGGGAGTTAGTGATGGACAGGGAGGCCTGGTGTGCTGCAATTCATGGGGTTGCAAAGAGTCGGACACGACTGAGTGACTGAAATGAACTGAACTGAACTGAATAATGAGGGATGTTGAGCATCTTTTTATGTATTTGTTAGCCATCTGTATGTCCTCTTTGGAGAAATGTCTGTTTAGGTCTTTTTCCCACATTTTGATTGGGTTGTTTGTTATTCTGGTATTGAGTTGTATGAGCTGCTTGTATATTTTGAAAATTAATCCTTTGTCAGATGTTTCATTTGATATTATTTTCTCCCATTCGGAGGGTTGTCTTTTCACCTTGCTTATAGTTTCCTTTGCTATGCAAAAGCTTATAAGTTTAATCAGGTCCCACTTGTTTACTTCTGTTTTTATTTCTGTTACTCTAGGGGGTGGGTCCTAGAGGATCTTGCTTTGATTTATATCATCAAGTGTTCTGCCTATGTTTTCCTCTAAGAGTTTTATAGTTCCTGGTCTTACATTTAGGCTTTAATCCACTTTGAGTTTATCTTTGTGTGTGGTGTTAGGAAGCGTTCTAATTTCATTCTTTTACATGTAGCTGTCCAGTTTTCCCAGCACTATTTATTGAAGAGGCTCTCTTTGCCCCATTGTATATTCTCCTTTGTCAAAAATAATGTACCCATAGGTGCATGAGTTTATTTCTGGACTTTCTGTCTTGTTCCATTGGTCTATATTTCTGTTTTTGTGCCAGTACCATACTGTCTTGATGACTGCAGCTTTGTAGTATAACCTGAACTCAGGAAGTTTGATTCCTCCAGCTCCATTCTGCTTTCTCAAGACTGCTTTGGCTATTTGGAGTCTTTTGTGTTTCCATATGAATTGTGAAATTTTTTGTTCTAGTTCTGTGAAAGATGCCATTGGTAATTTGATAGGAATCACATTGAATCTGTAGACTGCATTTGGTAGTATAGTCATCTTCACAATATTGATTCTTCTTACCCAGGAACATGGAATATCTCTCCATCTATTTATGTCATCTTTGATTTCTTTCATCAGTGTCTTATAATTTTTGTATATAGTTCTTTCATATCCTTAGGTAAGTTTATTCCTATTTAATTCTTTTTTGTTGCAATAGTAAATGGGACTGATTCCTTAATTTCTCTTTCTTATTTTTCATTGTTAGTATATAGAAGTGCAAGTGATTTCTGTGTACTGATTTTGCATTCTGCAACTTTGCTAAATTCACTGATTAGCTCTAGTAATTTTCTGATACTATCTTTAGGGTTTTCTATGTACAGTATCATGTCATCTGCAAACAGTGAGGGCTTTAGTTCTTCTTTTCCAATCTGTATTCCTTTCATTTCTTTTTCTGCTCTGATTGCTGTAGCTAGGACTTCCAGAACTATGTTGAATAATAGTGGTGGAAGTGGACACCCTTGTCTTGTTCCTGATCTTAGGGGGAATGCTTTCAGTTTTTACTATCGAGAATAATGTTTGTTGTAAGCTTATCATATATGGCCTTTATTTATGTTGAGGTAGGTTCCTTCTATGCCCATTTTTTGAAGAATTTTAATCATAAATATGTGCTGAATTTTGTCAAAGGCTTTTTATGCATCTATTGAGATGTTCATATGGTTTTTATTTGTTAATATGCTGTATCACATTGATTGATTTCCATATATAGAAGAATCCTGCATCCATGGAATAAACACAACTTGATTATGTTGTTGCTGAATTCTGTTTGCTAAAATTTTGTTGAGGATTTTTGCATCTATGTTCATGAGTGATACTGGCCTATGATTTTCTTTTTTTGTGTTGTCTTTGTCTGGTTTTGGTATCAGGGTGATGGTGGCCTCGTAGAATTAGTTTGGAAGTGTTTTTTCCTTTGCAAATTTTTGAAAGAGTTTTGGAAGTATAGTCATTAGCTCTTCTCTAAATGTTTGATGGAATTCTCCTGTGAAGCAATCTGGTCCTGGGCTTTTGTTTTTGGGGAGATTTTTGACCACAACTTCAATTTCAGTGCTTGTAATTGGGTTGTTCATAATTTCTATTTCTTCCTGATTCAGTCTTGGAATATTGAACTTTTCTAAGAATCTGTCCATTTTTTCCAGGTTATCTATTTTATTGCCATATAGTTGTTCATAATAGTCTCTTATAATCCTTTGTATTTCTACATTGTCTGTTGTAACCTCTCCTTTTTAATTTCTAATTTTGTTGATTTGATTCTTCTTTCTTTTTTTCTTGATTAGTCTGGCTAAGGATTTGTCAATTTTGTTTATCTTCTCAAAGAACCAGCTTTTAGCTTTATTAATCTTTACTATTATTTCTTTCATTTTTTTTTCATTTATTTCTGCTCAAATCTTTATGATTTCTTTCCTTCTACTAATTTTTGGTTTTTTTCCTTATTCTTTTTCCAGTTGCTTTAGGTGTGAAGTTAGGTAATCTATTTGATGTTTTTCTTGTTTCTTGAGGTAGGATTGTATTGCTAAAAACTTCCCTCTTAGAATGACTTTTGCTGCATCCCATAGGTTTTGAGTTATTGTGTTTTCATTGTCATTTGTTTCTATAAGTTTTTGATTTCCCTTTGTATTTCTTCAGTAACCTGTTGGTTATTTAGAAACGTATTGTTTAATCTCCATGTGTTTGTGTTTCTTACAGTTTTTTTTTTTCCTTGTAATTGATATCTAGTCTCATAGTGCTGTGTTCAGAGAAAATGCCTGATACAATTTCATTTTTCTTAAATTTACTGAGGTTTGATTTGTGACCCAAGATGTGGTCTATCCCGGAGAATGTTCCATGTGCACTTGAGAAGGTGTATTCTTCTGCATTTGGATGGAATGTCCTGAAGATATCAATGAGATCCATCTCATCTAATGTATCATTTAAGACTTGTGTTTCCTTATTAATTTTCTGTTTTGATGATCTGTCCATTGGTTTGAGTGGGGCGTTAAAGTCTCCTCTTACTATTGTGTTACTGTCAATTTCTCCTTTTACATTTGTTAGTGTTCGTCTTATGTACCGAGGTGCTCCTATGTTGGGTGCATAGATATTTACAATTGCTTTGTCTTCCTCTTGGATTGATCCCTTTATCATTATGTAGAATCCTTCCTTATCTCTTGTAATCTTCTTTATTTTAAGGTCTATTTTGAATATGTTTTTCCATTCTCTCACTTTGAGTCTATATGTGTCTTGAGGTCTGAAGTGGATTTCTTGTAGACAGCATATATATGGGTCTTATTTTTGTATCCATTCAGCCAGTCTGTGTCTTTTGGTTGGAGTATTTAATCCATTTACATTTAAAGTAATTATTGATATATATGTTCCTATTGCCATTTTCTAATTGCTTGGGGTTGATTTTGTAGATTTTTTTTTTTTTTCTGTTGTATTTCTTGACTGCATAAGTCTATTTAGCATTTGTTGTAAAGCTGGCTTGGTGGTACTGAATTCTCTAAAGTTTTGCTTGTCTGAAAAGCGTTTGCTTTCTCCATCAGTTATGAATGAGATCCTTGCTGGGTACAGTAAACTTGGTTGTAGATTTTTCCCTTTCAGTACTTTAAATATATCCTGCCATTCCTTTTGGCCTGCAGTTGACTGAAGAGTTTCTGCTGAAAGATCAGCTATTAAGTGTATGGGGTTTCCCTTGTGTGTTACTTGTTGCTTCTCCCTTGCTGCTTTTGATATTCTTTGTTTGTGTTTAGTCTTTGTTAGTTTGATTAGTATGTGTCTTGGCATGTTTCTCCTTCAGTTTATCCTGTATGGGACTCTTTGCGCCTCTTGGACTTGACTAGCTATTTCCTTTTCCATATCGGGGGGATTTTCAACTTTAATCTCTTCAATATTATTCTCATACCCTTTCTTTTTCTCTTCTTCTGGGGCCCCTATAATTCAAATGTTGATGCATTTGATATGGTCCCAGAGGTCTCTGAGACTGTCCTCAGCTCTTTTCATTCTTTTTACTTTATTCTGCTCTTCAGAAGTTATTTCCACCATTTTAGCTTCCAGTTCACTGATTCATTTTTCTGCTTCAGATATTCTGCTATTGATTGCTTCTAGAGTATTTTTACTTTCAGTAATTGTGTTGTTTGTCTCTGTATGTTTATTCTTTAATTCTTCTAGGTCTTTGTTAATTGATTCCTGCATTTTCTCCATTTTGTTTTCAAGGTTTTTGATCATCTTTACTAACATTATTCTGAATTCTTTTTCGGGTAATTTTCCTATTTTCTCTTCATTTATTTGGACTTCTGTGTTTCTAGTTTGTTACTTCATTTGTGCAATATTTCTCTGCCTTTTCATTTTTTTTTTTTTAAGTTATTGTGTTTGAGGTCTCTTTTCCCCAGTCTTCAAGGAAAGTTAATTCTTTCCTTGAAGAAGGTTGAGTTCTTTCTCCATTTTGGTTTTCTACCCTCCTAAAGTCGGTCCAGTGGTTTGTGTGGGCTTTGCATAGGGTGAGATTTGTGCTGAGTTTTTGTTTGTTGGTTTGTTTTTCCTCTGATGGGCAAGGTTGTGTGAGGTGGTAGTCCTGTCTGATGGTGATTGGGTTTGTATTTTTGTTTTGCTTGTTGTTTCAATGAGGCGTCCTGCACAGGGTGCTACTGGTGGTTGAGTGATGCCGGGTCTTGTGCTCAGGTGGCTTCCTTCATGTGTGTTCTCACTATTTGGTACTCCCCAGGGTTAGCTCTCTGGTCGTCTACAGTCTTGGGGTCAGTGCCACCATTCCTGAGGCTCAGGGTTTGATCTCTGGTCAGAAACAAAGTTTCCACAAGTGGTTTGTTATGGCATGAAGGGACAGTAAAACAAATATCCCAAAACAAGAAACCAAAGATGAACCCCAGACAAATGGCAGTTACAAATCAGGCAAATAAAAATTAAAATAATGGAATATACATATATACATGTACACCCATGAGCAAAGTGAAAACTGTCCAACAAAAAATACAGTAGATTGATCCAGTGAACAAAGGAAATCAAAAATTATATTTACTAGTTAAGAACAAAACTAACTTAAGCACAAACTGGAAAACAAAACTAAACCAAGATGCCAAGTGGGGAATGAAGCAATGAAAACAAAAGTAGCAAATATGTTGAGAGGAAAGCAAAGGAGAAAAGAAAGAAAGAATAGATATGTAAAGTTAAATAGAAATACAGAATATTTATACACATTGAAGATTAACTGCAAGGGCAAAAGAACAGTAGGAAAGGCAAACAAAGGAATGAGTGTAGAAAAAATATAATAGGTTTAAAAAAATTAAAAATTAAAATTATAAAAAAAAGAGGAAAGGAAAAAAATGGAAGAAGAAAGAAAAAAGAAAAATAAACAAACAAACGACAACAACAACAAAACAGGAAAACTCCTCAGAACTGCAAAAGCGCAACATAGAGGCAGAGGTTTATAACAACAGTAAAAAATGTGACTGAATATAGACATATACTTATATACCTATAAGCAAAATCAAAGCAGTCCACCAAAAATAAAGTACAATGTGGATTTAATCTGCAGCTTGTACAGATGGGAAGGTTTTGGGTCTTCTTCCTTAGTCACACTGCCCCTGGGTTTCAATTGTGGCTTTATTTCCACCTCTGCATGTGGGTCACCCCCTGGGGTTTGCTCCTGAGGCTGCCCTGGAAGACTTGGGTCTGCCCCGTGAGGGCCAGGTGTGGAGGTGGGGCAGCTGCTTGGGTTCTAGGGGCTCTGGCAGCACCAGGGACTCAGGGGAGTTGGCGGCTAGGGCAGCAGGAAATACAGTTCTCTAGAAGGATATCACAACCAGTGTTGGCCAATACGGTCCAATATGGTCCAGTATTCTTTCCTGGAGAATCCCCCCCCCCCCGACAGGGAAGCCTGGCAGGCCACAGTCTACAGGGTCGCAGAGTTGGACAGGACTGAAGCGACCCTGCGCTTATAGGTCCAGGACGTTTTTTGCCTGTGGCAGCTCTGCCCCAGTGAGAGCTGAGCGTGAAGATAGCACAGCTTCTTGGCTTGGGGGGACCCTGGCAGCGCCAGGTGTGCAGGGACAAGGTCTGTCTCCGCCACAGGAGTTATGGCCCTGTTAGAGTCTTTTTGAACCTCTTGTAGCTGGCAATCAGAAGGCCTCTTTGGCCAGTCTTTCTCCGTAGCTCTGCCCATTCAGGCACATAGAGGGGCCCCTATGTGCCTCTGTAGGCATAGGCATATGTGACTCTGTAGATTGGCACGTCAGGCCCTTAAAGGGGTACTCTGGATGGGGTCATACTCTGTAGTTCAGCACATCAGTCACTTAACGGAGCACCCTGGGTGAGGTCTTATTCTGTAGTTCAGTGCATCAGGCATTTAATGGGCCAGCCTTCCTATTGTTCAGCTGGTGATGCTGGTGTGTGAGGAGAGAGAGGCTATGGTGATGGTTCCACCCACTACGAATGACTCAGCAGTATCGTCTTGCTTCCATGGTAGCCTGGCTTTCCTCCACCATCATTTCCCACTATGATCTCCTCCTTCACATCCCCTCAATCTGTCTCTCTGCAGTCAACAGCAGCACTTGCCCTGGGATTGCTCCATAATCCCTAAACTCCATCTCCCAGCTGCTGCGTCTTCTAGGGTACCAGTGTTCCTGTCTGAGGTATGTATGGCTGTGGCAAGGACTGATTCTCATTTCAATTAGTCTGCCACAGATCAGTTATTTCACTCTTAGCCTTAAATGTTTCTCCTTTGACTCAGACAATTGCCCCAGTGTGGGGATCGGACCCCTTCTTCAGTTCCCCTACCTGCCTAGGGCAGGTCCAGTCCTACTAACACTTCTGTTTTCCTCTATAGTTCCTTCATCCTACTGAGTTTTGCATGGGTCTATATATTCTTATCCACTGGTCAGGTACTCCTGTCTGCTTTCAGCTGGTGTTCTGCGTGCACTTCTGTGTCTGAAGGTGTGTTCCTGATGTATCTCTGGAGAGAGATGTGCTCCACATCCACCTACTCCTCCACCATCTTGCTCTCCCTATTCTGCAACTTTTTATCTAGGCATAAATGGAAAAGTCTCATACCCTTAAAGAGAACCTTGAGAATGGGCTGTCCTGTATATTTCAGGCTATAGGCAACATTCTTAACTGAAAGCAATAGAATACAAAAGTTAAACAAAAGAAACAGATCTAATACGGAGTCAGATTTTTTCTCCCCTATTACAGCAAGGCTGACATTCTTATCTGTCACGACTACTCTTCAGCGTGTTCAGAGCCAAGGTCAATGTGAAGCTCAGTACATACCAACCTGGAAAGTGAATGGAACAGTTCCTTCATAAGTAGTGTCCATTATTCAAGCATACAGACGTCAGGGTCCTGTGGTAGTCCCCGCTTCCAAAAGGCAGGTGATCCCTTGAGTACCCGTGATCTGAGTTTAAGTAGCTACCATTCTTTTATTTATTTATTTATTTATTTGCCTAAATCTGCACTCCTTACAGGATACACAATTTATTTATTTAGGCTGTGCTGACCTTCATTCTGGGGCACAGGCTTAGCTGTCCCACAGCATTTCCTAACCAGGGATCGAACCCACATCCTCTGCATTGGAAAGTGAATTCTTAACCACTGGACCACCAGAGAAGACCCTACAATTTATTATGCTATACATAATAAGTGGGTAGCCTTTACTGAGTGATTATTTCATGCCAGACATTTTCCAGATGATAAAACTGAAACCCAGAGAGAGTGTGCCACCAACCTAGAAAGAGGACTTTTCTCAAACCCAGATGAGTAGACCTCAATGTTAACAATCCTGCTGTCCCACCTACCAAGTCCTGAAGACTCTGAGGTTCAGAGAGATTATTGAAGATGCCCAAAATCTACAAAGGGGCTTCCCTGGTGGCTCAGTGGTAAAGAATCCACTTGCAATGCAGGAGATGCAGGAGACTCAGGTTCAATCCACGGGTCGGGAAGATTCCTTGGAGGAGGCAATGGCAGTCCACTCCAGTATTCTTGTATTCTTGCCTGAAAAATCCCATAGACAGAGGAGCCTGGCAGGCTACAATCCCCAGGGTCGCAAAGAGTTGAACACAACTGAATATGCGTGCAGCACATATGCAAGATCTACAAAGTGATGAATGGTATAGATAGGCTTTGAACTCCAAAGCTTGCCAGTGCCTGGATATCGCCGGCTCCTTCCATCTCAGGCTGTGTCCCTCTTGGTCCACAGTGCTGGTCTCTCACTTCCGCCTGCCCTGGCATATACCCTGAGGCCTGCTGGGGCTCCTGTCCCCTCTCCTTGGAGACTGTAAGACCCTGCTTTTCTGTACACCAGGAAAGAGGAATGGGTTTTCATTTTTTTTAAAACCAACATCTCCCACCCTCCAGCAGTCCCCGTGCCCTCCTCCTACATGGATGGAAATGAACTAGAAACTCAGTTTCTGGAGACTACAAGCTGCACATTTCTCCCCATAAACTGGTTATCAGCCCTTTGAGCCAGTCAGAGATTAAGTATTTACTGGCTTTCTCTTCTGTACCTTCCCTCAAGAAAACCTGCACTGTAGTCCAATCCCCAGGCTTGGCCCATCCGGGGGCAGTCAAGCAGCTGATGGAGCTGGAGATGCAGGAAACGAAGATGAATAGACTCGTCTACTCTAGCCACGGGGGCTGAGCCGGCAAGGAGGGGTGGGTGCCGAGTCTCCTCACAGCGGCTGGTAGGGGTCTTCAGGGTTGGGTTATCAGCTTTAATAGTCTGCGGCTTGTGCAGCGAGCCTAGATCAGCGGGCAGATGTGCGCGTGCATCTGAGCACTGACAGGGAAGGTCGGCTCTCGCCTCCGCACGACGTGTCTGTAAACCCAGGGACGCAGTCAGGGTGGCCAGACCTGTGAACCTGCAAATGTGCAAACAGGAGGCATGTGGTTGGAGGCACTGTGACTTTACCTCTTCGCCTGTCACTGGTGCCATCAGATCCTTGCATGCTGATCCTCCTGCTGCCTTGAGGAAGCTGGGGTGCGGGCTGAGGGTCTGGGGTAGAATCTCTTGGGGGTGGGGGCACAGTGTGTAGAGAGGGGCTCAGCCCTGGAGCTCCTTATGTTCTCCTGTTTATTCATCTCTTTTCAGCTCTGCTCCCTTGCAAATCACAAAGTGAAAGTGTTAGTCATTCAGTCATATCTGACTCTTTGTGACCCCAAGGACTGTAGCCCATCAGGCTCCTCTGTCCATGGAATTCTCCAGTAAGAATACTGAAGTGGGTAGCCATGTCCTTCTCCAGGGGATCTTCCCCACCCAGGGATCAAACCTGGATCTCCTGCATTGCAAGCAGATTCTTTAACATATGAGCCACCAGGGAAGCCCAAGGCTCAAAGAAGATTTCAGAAGAAATACCATTCTTCAGGGCATGCAACACATCTACCCTGATCTGGCCATTCCCTGACTGTCCACTACAGTTCTGACTGTTCACAGGATGCCACTGGGTTCTGACCCTAGATATGTGAGCTCAGTCATGCTCCCTGCCTTGCTCCTGCCATTTCCCACTCCTGGAACCTTTTTTCTGTTCCTATCCTCAAGGCCATCTCGCAAAAGGAGAAGAGGGCGGCAGAGGATGAGATGGTTAGATGGCATCACTGACTCAATGGATGAGTTTGAGCAAACTCCAGGAGATAGTGAAGGACAGGGAAGCCTGACGGGCTGCATTTCATGGGGTCACAAAGAGTCGGACATGACTTAGCAACTAAACAATAACAACAACAGCATGGATGTCAGCCAATCAGAACACTGGTCTAAACAACGGATGGAGAAGTTTCAGTGGCTGCTAGCTGAGTGCCAGCCCCAGGTTAGCTGAGGTTATCTGGGTGCCCAGCAGCTGGGACTGGGAGGGGGTCTGCGAGCCTGAGTGAGCCATGGTCACCTTCACCTTGTAGGACAGGAAAGCAATAGCAAGGCACCATGGCGGGGCAGGGAGGGGGGAGGGGGATGAAAACAACTTCGTCTTTAAAGTCGGGCAGATGCAGCTGGAGCTCCTTTAGTGAAATACTGGATGGCTCCCAAAGATCACAATGCTAACTGGTCATCAGCTGTTACACAGACTAGTGATTTAATAACAGTTTATTCACTACATTGTCGAGTGGAGAGAAAAAAGATTATAAGGTGGAAAAGCATCCCGTCAAACCATAATGATGTGTATTCTCCGTGAATTCCATACGCCTCAGTTTCCTTGCCTGTGAAATGGGGCAATGATATCTCAAATGGGTGTGATGAGAGTTAACCAAGAGATTGCAAAAAAATTGCCTATATGTAGAATGGAAGTGAAAAGCTCGACATGGTGTGCTGTGATGGTGTGGGGTCCGCCACAGCCACCTCGCCACTTCACGGCACCAGGAGCCCTTCCCCGGGGCAGCCCTCCACTCTCCATGGAGCAGATGCCCCCTTCCCTACTTTCCTAGTGCATAAGAGTTTAGAGAAGGAAATTTGAGGAAGGAAAATAGTGGTCTCTTAGCAGAGAAGGGTGGGCGCTGGAAAGTGAAGACACCACTTCTAACTCTTAAAGCTCCACATGCTGGATTCCCAGGTGCCCTCAGCTATCTTCCCTTCCCCCATCCCAGAGGGGGTGTGCAATGACAGTAACACAAGTTCCTGAAGGGACAACCTGAGCCAGCCCCTCATCTAACAGAGGGTGACATTGGGACCAGGAAGGAGAGCATCTTGCTCATGGTCAGACAGGGATGGTCAGGGCAAAGACCCTCTGACCTTTCAGGCAAAGACCCGACCTCCCATCCAGCACCTTCTGCGCTGGGCTGGACCTCTGTCCTCCCCCAGCATGAGACTTGGGTTGATCTGATAGTAACGCAAAGTCAAATGAGCTCTCCCGTTGTCTGGAAACCATGGCTCAGACCCGGAGCTGAGTGTTAAAGGCACCAACCCCGTGCCTCTGAGCACAGAGGGCCCCTCGTGGGCCAGCAGGATCCCCAAAGGTGAGGATGCCTTCACCCCACTTTCCCCGTGAATTTAAGGGGAGGACCAGCCTAAAGGAAGCTGGTTAGGGGTGGGGAGGAGAACCCTCTCTCCCCTCCAAACCAAGAGAGGAAGCTCCAAGAGAGTCAGTCTTAAGACTGGGGTCTCTGCAAGACAGGAAGATGGGCACTTTGTTTCCGGTTGGTGCTCTGCCTGTCCAACAGGCTGGCTGATTGCCCCCATGTGATTGTCCTGAAGAGGCAGAAATAGAATGAGAGAGGGACAGTGAAGGGCCAGCACTCTTCCTTTTGATAAGGATGAAGGATTCTCTGTGATGACCCACCTCAATGCATGTGGTTGGGGATGTGGCAGGAAGGAAAAGTCTGATGCTCACCACAGAGGGCAACAAAGCCAGGCAGTGATTGCCAGGGAAGCAACGGCAACTGTGGAGAAAGGCCTGGTGCCTACATAGGTCACCAGGCAAAGGTGTGTCTGCCTTGCAGCTCTCCCTGCTCCTGCCTCACTCTGAAGGAGAGGACAGGGGCCCGAGCCACACCATATATTCCAGGGCTGCCAGACAAAATATAGGACTCTCAGTTCTGCTAGCATTTCAGATGAACAGCAAATATTTTTCAGGATAAGTATGTCCCAAATATTGCAAGGGAAATACTTAGACAATAGAACAGGAAAGACTAGCTATCTCTTCAAGACAATTAGAGATACCAAGGGAACATTTCATGCAAAGATGGGCTCAATAAAGGACAGAAATGGTATGGACCTAACAGAAGCAGAAGAAATTAAGAAGAGGTGGCAAGAATACACAGAAGAACTGTACAAAAAAGATCTTCATGACCTAGATAATCACGGTGGTGTGATCACTAACCTAGAGCCAGGCATCCTGGAATGTGAAGTCAAGTGGGCTTAGGAAGTATCACTATGAACAAAGCTAGTGGTTGTGATGGAATTCCAGTTGAGCTATTTCAAATCCTGAAAGATGATGCTATGAAAGTGCTGCACTCAATATGCCAGCAAATTTGGAAAATTCAGCAGTGGCCACAGGACTGGAAAAGGTCAGTTTCCATTCCAATCCCAAAGAAAGGCAATGCCAAAGAATGCTCAAATTACTGCACAATTGCACTCATCTCACACACTAGTAAAGTAATGCTCAAAATTCTCCAAGCCAGGTTTCAGCAATATGTGAACCATGAAATTCCATATGTTCAAGCTGGTTTTAGAAAAGGCAGAGGAATCAGAGATCAAATTGCCAACATCTGCTGGATCATCGAAGAAGCAAGAGACTTCCAGAAAAACATCCATTTCTGCTTTATTGGCTATACCAAAGCCTTTGACCGTGTGGATCACAATAAACTGTGGAAAATTCTGAAAGAGATGGGAATACCAGACCACCTGACCTGCCTCTTGAGAAACCTGTATGCAAGTCAGGAAGCAACAGCTAGAACTGGACATGGAACAACAGAAATGGTTCCAAATAGGGAAAGGAGTACATCAAGGCTGTATATTGTCACCCTGCTTTTTTAACTTCTATGCTGAGTACATCATGAGAAATGCTGAGCTGGAAGAAGCACAAACTGGAATCAAGATTGCTGGGAGAAATATCAATAACCTCAGATATGCAGATGACATCACCCTTATGGCAGAAAGTGAAGAAGAACTAAAGAGCCTTTTGATGAAAGTGAAAGAGGAAAGTGAAAAAGTTGGCTTAAAGCTCAACATTCAGAAAAACTAAGATCATGGCATCCAGTCCCATTACTTCATGGCAAATAGATGGGGAAACAATGGAAACAGTGGCTGGCTTTATTATTTGGGGCTCCAAAATCACTGCAGATGGTGATTTCAGCCATGAAATTAAAAGATGCTTACTCCTTGGAAGGAAAGTTATGACCAACCTAGACAACATATTACAAAGCAGAGACATTACTTTGTCAACAAAGTCCATCTGGTCAAGGCTATGGTTTTTCCAGTGGTCATGTATGAATGTGAGAGTTGGACTATAAAGAAATCTGAGTGTCGAAGAATTGATGCTTTTGAACTGTGGTGTTGGAGAAGACTCTTGAGAGTCCCTTGGACTGCAAAGAGTTCCAACCAGTCCATCCTAAAGGAGATCAGTCCTGGGTGTTCACTGGAAAGACTGATGTTGAAGCTGAAGCTCCAATACTTTGGCCACCTGATGCAAAGAGCTGACTCATTTGAAAAGACCCTGATGCTGTGAAAGACTGAAGGCAGGAGGACAAGGGGAGGACAGAGTGTGAGGCAAGCAGAAGTAACGCCATGGCAGGCAGCTTAGATTAGGAGTAGGCCTTCCTACTTCTGGGTGGTAAGATTATCAGGCCACCTGGATACAACCAATTAGCTTTCGCTTAACACTGACCGCTGTTTGCCAATAAGGAAATTAGGAACGGGGCAGAAACCCCCGGGAAAGTCCCGCGCACGCGAATGTTTTGACCAATGAAATTGCTTTGCAAACTTGTAACCTATCTGCTTAAACCAACTACCAACAGCGTGTGCTCACCCTATAAATTTGTGTAAAAGCTTAGGCTCGGGACTCTCTAACCCTGCACCACTGCATTGGTTGCGGCAGAAGCCCTGACTCGAGTCAGCAATAAACTTCCCTTCTTGCGAGTTGCATTGTCTTGGAAGCCTTCTCTATTCCTGCTCGGGGATTTGGACATCGGGCAAAACACAGAGGATGAGATGGTTGGGTGGCATCACCAACTCAATGGACGTGAGTCTGGGTAAACTCCAGGAATTGGCGATGGACAGGGAGGCCTGGTGTGCTGTGGTCCATGGGGTCGCAAAGAGTTGGACACGACTGAGCAACTGAACTGAACTGGAGTAACTAAAATTTAGGGAAATCTGCCATGTAACTTTGGATGCAAAGAGCTGACTCATTTGAATAGACCCTGATGTTGGGAAAGATTGAAGGCAGGAGGAGAAGGGGAGGACAGAGGATGAGATGGTTGGATGGCATCACTGACTCAATGGACATGAGTTTGGGTAAACTCCGAGAATTGGTGATGGACAGGGAGGCCTGGTGTGCTGCGGATCATGGGGTGAAAAGTCGGACATGACTGAGTGACTGAACTGAACTGAATACTTAGACTTAAAAATATATTTACATATTTTCATTCAACATTCAAGATGAATATTCATCTGAAATTCAAATTGAAACCTGCATTTTTCATTTGTTAAATCTGGTGACACAACCCTTTCTATCTCCCACATGCTTGCACAATTACACACACACACACACACACACACACACACACACACCCCTGGCTTTTATAGCCACAGGAGGGAAGCTTTGATGTGAGTTGGAGACTGAGGTTTTAAAATGAGCAGGACTGAGACTGAAGGACCAGGATGAAACTGTTGTAATAAATGAAAGTGGCTGGCAAGTGATAGAACTGGGTCAAGATGCCATTCAGGATACAGCTGCCCAGTGAGAATGTTGGGGCTCTGAGTGAGCTCAGCTGGGGGGCCTTTATTAGAAAGGGCTGCTTCCCTAGTTACACCCCAAAGTGGGGACTGGCTCCCCTATACTGGGGTCAATGCTGCTCCTCTCCATCCTCATGGCTTCTCTCTGCAGTGCTCTCTTCTCTTCGGATCTGGGGTCTCTCTGCTGTCCTGCAGTTCCTGGTTCCCAGAGTTGGTGTTCCCTTGAAGGATTGGGGTCTCTAACGGTGGAGCTGGAGGGAGCAGGAAGGCTCACCCTAGGCCAACCAAGGAAAAGGCAAACTTGCTGGTGGCAGAACATTCTTTCCTGGGAACAGCCCCAGGCTTGGTGATTTGAACTGAGAGTGGTGGCAGGAGAAGTAAGAGGTAGCGTCTCGGGGCTCTGATTCAGCTTGGGAGCCACAGTTGGATCCCAGCTGCATGGGAACGCCCAGTGCCCAGGACTGGATCGGGTCTTCCAGTTCCCCTGCTCCCCCTGCACAGCCGACATGACCCACACGCACAGCCGACATGACCCACACTTACCTTAGATCAGGGGCTGATGCTGCAGAACAGGGATTGGAGGCTGTTAATGGCACAGGGGCTTGTCTTGACTATCATGCTCATGATGAACCTCACTCAAGGTTTAGATAGGAAAAAAAAGAAACTCACATGTGTCTCCTGATCCTAGACCAGAGAATTCAGCTGAGCCTCTTCTTTCTCTTCTCCTCTCTCCCCTTTGCCTGTTGGTGTCAACCTCTATTTAACCCCTGGGCCAGCTCTTCAGCCAGCCCTGCACTCTCTCTACACCCCCACTGACATCGCCCCACAGCGTCCTGGTCCCATTATCATCTATGTCCTCCTTGTTCTGCTGGGCTGGCTGTCTTATCGCCGCTGATCCTCTCTACTGGAGCTCCTGTCGGTGCCCCTCCCCATTTCTTCTCACCTTTCTGCCCCAGCACATAGGTGCACGTTCGTGTCTCTGCTTGGCCCCTGGACTTGGAACCGCTTCTCAGCCATTCCTTTTGCTGTGCCCCTGGTCACATCAGTGAGATACCAGGTGCTGGTGGAATTGACATATAGAAGGCAAGCCCCTGGGAGGGCAGTCGCCCAGAGCTGGACAGGGAGGCGCTGGCTCCTCCTGGGCTGGAGTGTGTGCGAGCCCGGGGACCAGGGCTGGCAAGGAGCTCAGCAGGAAGAAGGATTCCCAGAGAGAGAGAGGAGAAGGCGTCCAGGAGGGGCTGTGGGTGGCACTGCAGAGCCAGGAAGCATGCAACACAATGGGGAGGAACTGGGTGTTTATGGAGGATGGAGGGAGCCTGAGAAAGAGGAATAAGCGGAGGGAGCAGAGGGAGAAAACCCAGCTACAAGAACTTCATTTTCAGAAAGCAGAAGTAATTTAGTCTGGGGCATTTTGAAGGGAGAACATTCTGGAAATGACTCCAGACTGGGCTTGAATGCATGCAGCACTGCTATCAAGCCTGCATGCCTGACTGACTTCCACATCCGGAACCATCTCAGGGGGCAAGCGCTATTCGCCTGGCTCTCCACGCCCCAAACCCATCAGAAGGCAGCATATGGACTTCCTGGTGTTCCCTGCCTGATGTTCCGGATGAGGAAGCACAGAGAATCTGCTCAATCCAGCTCCTTCTCATTACTTGTTTTCCCTGGGCCAGTTCTGGGGCTTGAGGCAGATCACCTGCAGGTGCCTTCCCTTGCCCTAGTCTGGATTCGGGCAGGACCAGCCCCACAGCCTGGCAGCCTCGGTGGGCGGAGCAGTGGAGGGGCGGGAAGGCAGATGCCAGATCACGAAGGAGTAACTCTGTGCGTGTGTCTGGTGGGGGCCGGGGCACTTGTGGGTGCCGGGGGGTGGTGGATTGGCATGATTAATGTGGTGATGCTAATTATCCACCTCTCGACTGCATCCACTGCATCCTTTTCCCATGGCGACTGTGGAGCCAACAAAGTGCAACATTCCAAGGAATTACTGAGCTGTTCCCACTCTAGGGCTGTTTTTCCTCCCAGTCATGGAGTGTCTACAAAAAAATATGTGCATCTCCTCCATTCCCAGCAGTTCAGCTGTCTCCCAGTGCTGGGGACTGAATCCTGCTGGGATTCCTTCTAGACTCTTGTGTGGATGTCCATTTTTGGATCAGGAGTCTGTACTGATGGTATAATTATGTATGATTATATTGATAAAATCACAGGGTTCTTTGGTGGCTCAGATGGTAAAGAATCTGCCTGCCAATGCAGGAGATGCAGGAGACAGGTTCGATCCCTGGGTCGGGAAGATCCCCTGGAGAAGGCAATGGCAACCCAACCAGTATTCTTGCCTGGAGAAATCCATGGACAGAGGAGCCCGGTGGGCTACAGTACATGGGGTCACAAAGGGCTGGACAAGGCTGTGTGACTAACACTTCGTATGTATCTCATACAATGATGATGATGATGGTGGCGGTGGGCGTGATGATGAGATCCCATTTGATGAGAGCCACAGGGTACTAAGGCTCCCTGGGGGCTCAGACGGTAAAGCGTCTGTCTGCAGTAAGGAGATGGGGTTCAATCCCTGGGTCTGGAAGGTCCCCTGGAGATGGAAATGGCAGCCTACTTCAGTACTCTTGCCTAGAAAATCCCAGGGACGAAGGAGCCTGGTAGGCTACTGTCCATGGGGTCGCAAAGAGTCAGATATGACTGAGCGACTTCATTTTCACTGGGTACTAACTGCTTTATGTGTGACCTGCTGGGCCTCATATACTTCTATAAGGTTAGTATTATCACATGTGTGTGTGTGTGTGTGTGTGTGTGTGTGTGTGTTAGTTGCTCAGTCATGTCCGACTCTTTGTGACCCCATAGACTATAGCCTGCCAGGCTCCTCTGTCCATGGGATTTCCCAGTCAAGAATGTTGAAGTGGGTTGCCATTTCCTTCTCTAGGGCATCTTCCCAACCCAGGGTTCGAACCCAAGTCTCCAGTGTTTTCTGCATTGGCAGGTAGGTTCTTTACCACTTAGCTACCTGGGATGCCTACTAGGGGAGGCAGCTAAATAAAATATCTACATCTTGAACATCCTGGATGTGGCAGAGCATTAGAGACAAAGACAAGACACCCTGGTCCTTGTGAGGTTGTAGAGCTGTTGGGTTTCTTGCTAACTGAGGTTGTAACATTTCCTCTTCTTTAAATCAGTTGAGGTGTATGACTGTTTTGTTGGTAGTGAATTGATCTATAACTAGCTGCTCGATGTCTTTCAAAGAGTCGTCACCCAAGTCCTGGGGAATCCTCATTGCTCTCTCAGGGAGGAAGTGGATGGGGGAGGACTGAGCCACCCGCCTGGGGTCGCGCTATTCAATGTTCATAGATGGAAACTCCCACCCCCACTTCAGAGTTTGAAGAGTTCTGCTGCTCAAACAAAGAAACAGCCTGAAAACCAGTGCAGTGGGTCATCCTGGCTCCTCCCGGGAGGCTAAAAAAACAACAATCTGTGATCTCCTGAATACAGGTGTCTGCGCCTTCTTGAAAGAGAAATGGCAGCCAGGTTTTCTCATGGGAAGATGGACAGGACTGTTTGCACTCCCAGACTGCAGGGAACTGCCCCCGGAGGAAACACTTCCCATCTTTCACCAGGATTTGACTCATTACCATCTTCCCAAGGCCACTGTCAGTTTTTCCTTCTTTCTCACCTCCATTCCCACATCTTAAGCAGGCAGCCCAAGCAAGTCCCTAGGAGTCTGCAGGAGATATGTGCAGACCCAACCTCTCACCTGCTACCCAGCAATGATGCTGGAGGTTCTCTAGGACCCTGTCTTAGAAACCCCATGCATCTACGTCTCTACAAATGACCCAGTTTTGTTCTCTTTTATGGCTGACTAATATTCCATGATATATATGTACCACGTCTTCTTTATCCTTTCCTCTGTCAGTGGACACTTAGCTTGCTTCCATGTCTTTGCTATTGTAAACAGTGCTGCAATGAATATTGGGGTGCACTTCCATGTGTAAAACAGATAGCTAGTGGGAACCTACTGTATAACAGAGATCTCAACTCAGTGCTCTGTGATGACATGGAGGGGTGGGCTGGGGAGTGGGAGGGAGGCCCCAGAGAGAGATGTGTGGATGCATATAGCTGACTCGCCTCAAGTACAGCAGAAACTGGCACAGCATTGTAAAGCAGCTGTACCCCAGTTAAAAATGAGAAAATCCCCATGCATTGTAGCGCGCGGTGGGTGAGATGCCTGGGCAGCTGGGGAGGGTACAGGCAGCTTGCTTCCCCATGGGGAGACCTGTGGTCTGTTAGGAATGTGTCAGGCATTCTCCTACGGCTGAGGTGGCTTCCCAGAGTCTCCTGCTTTATGTGGGAGAGAAAAGGAACTGGAATGTTCTCTGGGGCCTTTTAGTCCAACTCTCCAAAACTTGAATGAGAAAACAGAGGATCAAAGGGGAAACATTTCTCCAACCACTAGTATTGCCACCCTACACCCTTGCTGGGCAGAACTCACTCTTCCAGACTCAACCCCCCACTGTCGGCTTCTTCATCTCTTCTCTGCTCTCTCCACATCTGTGAAATGGGTGCTTTGATACTTCCTTAGAAGACTTGCTGTGAAGATGAACTGAGATACCTGCCCAGTTCAAAATCCTGTGCTTTAATGGGTTGGGAAGATCTCTGGAAGAGGTCATGGCAACCCACTCCAGTTTTCTCGCCTGGAGAATCCCATGGACAGAGGAACCTGGTGGGCTACAGTCCATCAGGTCGCACAGAGTCAGACACAACTGAAGCGATTTAACACACACATACACGCTGCATATTTGACAGTTGCAAAGAGTAAATCTTAAAAATTCTCATCATAAAAAATAAAATTCTGGGACTGTGTGATGATGGATAGCAACTAAACTTTTTGTGGTAATCATTTCATAATATATTCATATTTCATTATGTCATACACCTAAAACTAATACAGTGTTATCTGTCAATTAAATCACTTTAAATAAATAATAAAAAGAATTTCCTTTTTAAAGAAAAAAAGCTTGGGACAGTCCCCAACTTGTCCTGTCCCTCATCTAGACCAGTGAGCAACCACTGTGTCATTATTAAGTGACTACTGTGTACTCAGGCAGTACTATGGGAACTATCTAGCAACAGATAAAAATAGGCAAAGACTTACATGAGAGGAAGATGGGTGTATACTATCGTATCCAGGGTCTGGGGTCTTGTGCTAGAGTAGACACAGGTCAGTTGCAATAGAGGCAGGCAGAAAGAAGCCTGACATCTGCCCCCTAGATTTTCTATTGGAAAGAACAGGGTGAGGGAGTTCAACCTCACTGCTAAGCCTAGCATTCACTGGCAAGTTTGCGTCTAGTTATTGGCCAAGCAAGCAAACTTCTCTGAAGCATCTTTACCAAAGGAGGAAACTTAGAAACACTTTTCTGGTAAGGATGAAGCCTAGATAACCAACCTGCAGGCAGATAAGCTCCGATACCCTCCTGAGTTGCCTGCAGGATATAGGGCTCTAGTCACCAGATAGGGGCTCAGACCTGGACCTCAGAGCCAGGATTAGATGAGGCACAAGGTACTTGGAATCTTGAGAATCTGCAGAGGCAAGGCAGTGTATCAGAACGGGAACTGGTACAAGGATTGATGCAGGCATTGGTGGTCAGGTCTAGGGCATGGTGGGGATGCGGTCAGGGACCAGGAAGGACTTGTCTTTCAGCACTGGGACCTGGCTTCCTCCCAGTAGTGAGAGTGAATGGATGTTCTGTGTAAGGTGGAAAGGAGGTGAAATCTTAGTCACTCAGTCATGTGACTCTTGGCGACGCCATGGACTATAGCCCGCCAGGCTCCGCTGTCCATGGGATTTCCCAGGTGAGCATACTGGAGTGGGTTGTCATTACTCCTCCAGGGGATCTTCCCATCCCAGGGATCCAACCTGCATCTCCTGCAACTTCTGCATTGGCAGGTGAATTCTCTACTGGTGCACAACCTGGGAATCCCAAGGCAGGAGGAGGGAGAGATAAATTAAGAGTTTGGGATTAACAGATACATACTACTTAGTTACTGTAAAACTGTTTTCTATGTCTGTGCATCTGTTTGCCTTGTGATGTTGTCTCCTAACAACTAACTTGTGTATGTTTTGCTCCTCTGCTTTTCCCGACCTCCCATAAGTTTTCTTAAGATTCAAAAGTCCATTCAGACATCACTTCCAGTGGTGAGCCTTCCTCGCCTCTCTCAGCAGAGAGTGACACCCCTGAAAAGTGTTAGTCACTCAGTCGCCCATGGACATGACATAAACTGTGTCCTCTCTGCCTCATGCTCAAGCTGAGGCGTGTCTGACTCTGTGTGACCCCATGGCTGGAGCCCACCTCTGTCCATGGAATTCTCTACGTAAAGCTCTCCACTATCAGAGACACTTACAGCATGGATTTCCCTCTGTTGTCCTTTGTCTGTTTTCCTGCCAGGCTGTGCTATTTATTTATTTATTTATTTATTTATTTATCCGGGGCCTCACACAGAGCCTGGAACTGGGAGGTCCTTTGTCTGTTGTCCTTTGTCTGTTTTCCTGCCAGGCTGTGTTATTTATTTATTTATTTATTTATTTATTTATCCGGGGCCTCACACAGAGCCTGGAACTGGGAGGTCCTTAGCCAAAAGCAGATGAGTGAATATACAAGTTCCCTGGGCACACTTTCATTCTGATGGCTCTGCTTGTCCTTGGCAGGCAAATAGGGAGGAGGATTCCCAGGTGTCTCCCTTGAGGAGGGTCCTAAGTACCAGGCATACCCTCCTTCCCCTGTGTTCCATGTACCGCTGCCCTTGGGGAGAAGGCATGGGGAACCTCTTGCTGACTCCTCAGCCAGCTCACTCAGAGCACACACCTGCATCCAGGCTCTGCTTGGGGAAAGGAATGGCTTCTGGTCCCCGCCACTGCTGAAGAGGAGTGGGGAGGCAGGTCATACAGCTCCACAAGGAGAAAAGTTCGGCTTGTTGCTTCCAGATAAGAATTAGTAGGTGCAACCCATAATCCTGTCTTGAAGGAGATGAAGGGGGAAAGAGGCAAGGGAGACTCTAATGGTCAGTCCCCTCATCTTGCTGCCTGAGTGCCTCTTCGGTGTTTGAAGTTAAATGCATAGAGAATGAGCAGAAGCGAGGTCTCAGGAGTCAGTGCTCTTCGGGGCTCCAGGTCTAGACTGACCTGCCTGCATTTGGATGACCTCCCGGCAAGCTCCATCTCGCCCCTGCCAGCCAGTACAGGCCCAGCGGATGTTCTCAGCCTTTCTCTCATCTCACCCACTGGGTAGGCTGCCACTTGGGGTATTTTTCATGTTCTGGTACCTCTAACCAGAGGAAGCAGAGAGACAGCATTTTGGATCTGGAGGAAAAATACTAGAATACTGAAGTGTAATCTCCATTTTCATAGATGAAGAACCAGAGGCCAAGAGAGGGGATGTGCTTGTCCTCTGGAGGTCACACAAGGAAGGATTGCTGGGTGGTGGGAGTGGGGTGAGGGAGGAAGTCCAGGCATACAACTGAAACACTCTCCTCCCCATGTATCCATAGCCTGAAAGGGACCCCTCCCTGCTCACTACATCCCTGCCAGGGTGTTTGCCCCTCTCTGGGAATGGAGCCAAGACTCTCACCCAGCTCCGTGGAGAGCACCTGGGGCAGGCGGACTGTGCCTCTCACTTAATTAGAGGCTGATTCTGTGACCCTTTTCCATGAAGGCTTTTCGTCTCCATCCAGCCCAGCAATCAGCCCTCTTGTGCTCAGCATAGGGCTGGCCACAGGGAAAGTGCTCAGTAGGTGAGCAGAGATTATATAGTTTCTGTTGATAATGATAGCTATTGTCACCATTTTTTGGTTATTTACTATGAGCCTTTCCTTTGCATGGGCTTCCCTGGTAGCTCAGCTGGTAAAAAATCTGCCTGCAATGCAGGAGATCCTGGTTTGATTCCTGGGTCAGGAAAATCCCCTGGAGAAGGGAATGGCCACCCACTCCAATATTCTGACCTGGAGAATTCCATGGACAGAGGAGCCTGGCAAGCTACAGTCCCTGGGTTCGCAAAGAGTCGGACATGACTGACAGACTTTCACTTCACTTTCCTTTGCATACATCATCTCATGTATTCTTCCTAGCAAATCACAACAGACTCCCATTCTTATATCACAGGGATTACAGAAGTACTTGCCTCAGTCGACGTGAAGACCAGAGGAGTTAATTCATTCTGAGTGTTTACACAGTGCCTGACGCCTCTCAGATGCTTAGTAAGTACCTCTCATCTGTTCATCCATTCAAAAAAGGCTTAATGTGTACTACCATATGCAAGACACTATCCTAATCTTTAGGGATACACTAGTAAACACCACAAACTAAAATTGATACCCTCATGGAGATTAATTCAAGCAGAGAGAGACAGACAATGAACAAATAATTAAGTTTAAACACGTTAAATGGCAATAAGGGCCATGGACAGAGACAAAGTCAAGAAGACAGAGAGGAGTCCCAGGGCCTGGGGTTTAGGAAGGGCCTGGCAGAAAAGGTAACACTGATTGGGGCTATATTTTCCATATGTCTGCCTGGCGAAAAGTATTTCCAGGGAGAAGGTACAACAAACGCAAAAGCCTTGAGCCTGGGGTTGTTGTTCTGTCACCGAGTCATGTTCATCTTTGCAGCCCCACGGACTGCAGCACACCAGGCTTCCCTGTCTTTCACCATCTCCTGGAGTTTGTTCAGACTCATGACCATCGAGTGAATGATGCCATCCAACCATCTCATCCTCTGTCGCCCCTTCTCCTTCTACCCTCAATCTTGCCCAGCATCAGGGTCTTTTCCAATGAGATGACTCTTTGTGTCAGGTGGCCAAAGTATTGGAGCTTCAGCTTCAGCACCAGTCCTTCCAATGAATATTCAGAGTTGACTTTGTTTAGGATTGACTGGTTTGATCTCCTTGCTATCCAAGGGACTCTCAAGAGTCTTTTCTAGAACCACAGTTCGAAAGCATCAGAAGTGGCTGGTAGTTTCCAGGAGCAGCAAGGAAGTTGGTAGATCCCTCCTCCAGGGGATCTTCCCAACCCAGGGCCTGAACGTGAGTCTCTTACGTCTTCCGCACTGACAGGTAGGTTCTTTACCACCAGCACTGGCTGGGAAGACCACTGACCTGGGAGAAGATCCCAATTAGTCCATGTGCCTGACTTTTCCCTGAATCACCATCATCTTAAGACACACTTATTCCACGGAATGTCAGGGGGTGGAGGGAATGCCTTTCTGATGCCTAGAGTCTCTCGCCTTCTGAGGCCACCAGAGATGCCCCTCTGGTGGACCCAGCATGGATGGGTCCACCCTCGTACGACTGATAGTTTCCTCTTCCAAGAGTCTGAACACTCTAAAGGGATGTCCAGTGAAGTCACCCCCTCAAAGGCCAAGCTCATGTTCCATGGGATTCTTGGTATGATTTGAAAGGGAGATATTCACTCACATCCACTTTTCCTAAGAACCTCTGCACCAGCCTGCTGCTGAGGCCTGTTAGTCCCCCATCACTGCTGCAACCCGGGCCTTGAGCCTGGACCACACCAAAGTTCAGATCTCACCAACACGCACTGCATAAGATGCTGCTATTACTCTTTACTGCCTTGGCTTAAGGGGATTAGTTTAGGCAGCTGAGGGCAGGTGCTGTGAGGATGGAAGTGGAGAAGTTCCAGAGCAAGGCCAGTGGGGAGAAACTTGACTAAGTCTGAGGCTTAGGGCTTGCAGGAAACAGGAGCAGCCTGGCCCAGTGATCTTTGGAGAAAGGACGTGTCCTAGGCTCCAGGGAAGGAATATCACAGAAGCTGCCGACGATCACATTTGCACAAATAAACTTGTCAGGTCTGACTCCGTGTGTGTGTGTGTATGTGGAGAGTGAGTGCATGGGTGGGAATGTGTGTGAGTATATGACTGTGTGTGCATGAATGTGAATATGGGTGTGAATGAGTGAGTGTGCATGTGTTTGGAGAAAGTGGATGGGAAGAGAGGCCAGTCTCCCTACCAGGGCATTACCAGTGGATCCAGACAATGCTCTTTAGGGATGGGTGGGAGGGATAACTGTTATCTCTTCAATCATTTTAAAGACTTGCATGGGCTTCTCTGATGGCTCAGTGGTAAAGAACCTACCTGCCAAAGCAGGAGACGTAACAGATGTAAGAGTCTGATCCCTGGTTTGGGAAGATCCCCTGGAGAAGGAAATAGCAACCCACTCCAGTATTCTTGCCTGGGAGAGTCTATGGACGGAGAAGCCTGGTGGGCTACTGTCCATGGGGACATAGAGAGCTGGATACAACTTAGTTATTAAACAACAACAACAAAATGCTTACAGCCTCACCTCCCTTCCTCAGCCGCTTCACTCCACACCCTGGCAGAGGACTCCTCTGGCCCCAACAATGAAATAAAGACACCACAGAAGGTAAAAGCCTTTGCAGGGAGATCAAAGCTGCCCTCCTAGCCCAGACCGCCCCTCCCTCCCCCTCACCTCCTGCCAGCCCCTCCCTCCAGGGTCCCTGTCTTTATTCTGATCACTCGCCTTTTCTTCAAAGGCCTCCTTTCTGGAAGAGGGATTGCACACACTTTGTCTCAAACAAGCTATATTTTTTCGTTAACAGCAGCACTGCACCAGAAGAGATCAAAAGAGGGGCAAGAAGAAAAGCAAAAAGAAGCCACCTCCCAAATGAATAATGGAGCCCTCGGAAGAGGAGAGGGCACGGAGCTCCTGTTCAGAACCCCTGGTGCCCTGGACACTGGCTGGATGAACCAGTGAGATTTTCTCTCCACCAGGAAGCCCAACCTTGTCCCCCTGTTATTTCACTGATGCTTTCTCATCTTTTCTGTCATCTCATTGTCAGTTTTTTGTAAGTCTGCTTTGAGATGGCAGAGGGGATAGTGATTAAGAAAGGAAAGGCATCGCACCCAACCAGACTGCCAGACCTGGGTACCCAGCCTTCAAACCCTGCTGTCTTCACAGTCTTGATCTGGTAGAAATTGCATTTTGTTGTTCAAACTAACCTGTCAGATCTGGTTATACTGCTGGGCAGGCATTGTTTTCTCCCATCTCTCCTCTGAATTCCCTTAAGTCCTGGAGGCTGAGAGTGGTGTATCTGGGATGCAGAGTGAAGGCACCAGAAGGGGTGATTTCCAGTTCTTATGGGGTGCAGAGCCTGAGCGACTGGGCTTCGTGGGATTCCTGGCTGAAGGAGGACAGGCGACATGGGCCCTGGAATGGGTCTTTGGAGCCATGAGAGGGGGCAGGCTGGAAGACACAGTTGACTTGCCAGTCAGCCCACTGGTCAAGTCTGTTAAAGTGAGTCTTATGGTCCCTGTAGCATCTGGATCATACCAGATCCCCAGAACTGCTGGCTGAGTGAGATGATCAGTGAGGGTAGTAGGAGCAAGCCATCAATCTCCTCTCTTTGGATGAGCACCTACTGCCTCTAAGTCACTGTGGGGCTACAGAGACAAGTAGGACAGGTCTGTGCTCTCAGGGCACCATGTGAAGTCAGGCAGGTGTCATTGGCGGCAGGAAAGAAGACAGGAAGGGATTATGGATTCAGTAGAGGGATGTGTCCTGGAGCGTGAGGAGGGAGCGCCCCAGCGAGGTGGTGTGACTGTGTTTGATGTTGCAGCTTGTGGCATTTGAAGGTGTGTGGGTAGGAGGGGAGATTTCTGAGGTCAAGGATTAAAACACCGGAGAAGGAACAGGATGAGGAAGAGACAAGGTGTGCAAGAAGCAGTGAGCAGAGAGCTCTGTTTAGAGTGAGGTCCATGAAGATGAGCCATGGAACCACAAGGCTGATTACTAGCGCAGATGACATAGATGAACGTTACACAAATGAATGCCCATCTGGGCAAAGGGAACCTATGGGCATTTAGTACTCTGAATCAAAGATACAGGATTTGTTTGTCTTCAATATATACATTGTATTCATTCAATAGATACATTGTATTCATTCAATACATACATTGTATGTATTCAGTGCATCAACTGTTTGTATTCAATACAAGGATGTTCAAAACATAGAAGATGGTAGGAGGGAGATAGTGAATCCCATGTGAACCCTGTCTCCCCACGGCCCTCTTCCTCTCTCTAACGGGCACCTCTTTCACATTTCTTATATGACTTAGAGCAACTTTGTGCATCTACAAGAACTTATAGACATTTGTCCTTTTTTCGTTTTTTGTAAATAAGTGCATGGAGTGGGTGGGTTGCTATGACCTCCTTCAGGGGATCTTCCCAACTCAGGGATCAAAACCAGGTCTCCCACATTGCAGGCAGATTCTTTACCATCTGAGCTACCAGGGAAGCCCAAGAACACTGGAGTGGGGAGCCTATGCTTTCTCCAGCGGATCTTCCTGACCCAGGAATCGAACTGGGGTCTCCTGCATTTCAGGCAAATTTTTTACCAACTGAGCTATCAGGGAAGCCCTGAGAGTACGCTAATCATCTTGCTCTGCACCTTGGTTTTTAATTTTTAAATTAATTTCTCTTGCAGTAGTGTTGCTTTGCAATGCTGTGTTAGTGTCTAATGGACTGAAAAGTGAGTCAGCCACACGTGTTCATACCTGCCTCCCTTCTGGGCTTCCTCCCCTTTCAGGCCACCTCAGTGCATTGAGGAGCCTTCTCTGTGCTCCACAGTAGGTTCTCACTAGTATCTATTTTGCACACAGCAGTGTATATGTGTTCATCCCAATCTCACAGTTCCTCCTACCCTCGCTTCTACCCCTGGCATCCATATTTTGTTCTCTATGTCTGTGTCTCTATTTCTGCTTTGCAAGTAGGATCACCCATACCATTTTTCTAGATTCCACATATATACTTAAATATACAGTATTTGTTTTTCTTTTTCTGAGTTACTTCATTCTGTATGACACTCTAAGTCCATCCATGTCTCTAAAAATGACCCAATTTCATTCCTTTTATTGGCAGAGTAATATTCCATTGTATATATGTACCACATCTTCTTTATTCATTTTTTGTTGATGGACAGCATCTTTGAGTTTATTTTTCATATTAGCGTCTAGAAAGCTGCTTTATTCTTCTTAATGGCTGCATATCTTCTACTGTAAATATATGCTATTATTTAATTAATCAGTGCCCCTCTGATTAACATTTAGATTTCCTTCCCTGTTGCAAAAGATGCTGTAATGAATACCTTCTACATACATGTTGATTTTACATGAGCATGCTTATCTGCAGAAAGGTTTTAGTAAATGTATCATTTTTTCAAAGGATATATACATTTTGACATCAACAGATATATAAAATTGCCCTTAAAAATGTTGTACCAAATTATACAATGACTCACAGTGAGTGGAAATAGCTGGTTTCTTATAGTCTTGTCAAATAGTATTGCTTGATGTTCCATTTATTGGCAGTATGATAGGTAAAACAGGGTATGTTATTGAGATTCATTCCATCATATTGACATGGAGGCCAACATCTTTTTAAATGTCTAGAAGCCATTTGTACTTTTTTTCTGTGAATTGATTGTTCATGACCTTTGTTCATTTTTAAATTGACTTTTTGGTCTTTTTCTTATAGCCCTGTAAGAATTCTTTAGATATTTGTTAGGATAAATATTGAAAATATTTTGTAGTTTTTCTTTAATTTTTATTTGAATTTTTATGACCCTTTTATTATTGAGAAAAAATGGAAAGTTCTGTAGCAAACTTTATCTTGATGAATGATAAAGGTAATGAAGTTTCAAAAATAGACTCTCAAAATTAAAATTATTAAAAAAAAAATTCTCATGTTTTCTTCTAGTACATTAGTGTTTCCATGTTATATATTTAAGGAGTCAATTAATCTATACAGTAGAAGGTACACATTCTAATTTCAAATTTCTCTTGATAGCTATCCTATCAGTACAATTTATTGAATATCATGTTTTTCCCACTGATACACAAAACCATATTTATCACCCACTAAATTTTATGTAGTAAATTTTTATATACTACATTTTTCTATAGTATTTGGTTATATTTCTGGATAATCCACTCCATTTCATTGACATACTTTCTCTTGATTCAGTATGATACTCTATTAATTACTATATCCTTATAATATGTTCTGGTATCTGACAATGTTCAGTTCAGTTCAGTTCAGTCGCTCAGTTGTGTCCAACTCTTTGTGACCCCATGAACCGCAGCACGCCAGGCCTCCCTGTCCATCACCAACTCCCAGAGTTTACTCAAACTCATGTCCGTTGAGTTGGTGATGCCATCCAACCATCTCATCCTCTCTCGTCCCCTTCTCCTCCTGCCCCCAATCTTTCCCAGCATCGGGGTCTTTTCAAATGAGTCAGCTCTTCGCATCAGGTGGCCAAAGTATTGAAGTTTCAGCTTCAACATCAGTCCTTCCAATGAACACCCACGACTGATCTCCTTTAGGATGGACTGGTTGGATCTCCTTGCAATTATGTATATATAATTTGATTAAAAGATATATAGCATGCATATATATACATAATATATATATATATTTAAACAAACTTTTTCTTTGGTAATTGATCTATTCAAATTGTCAATCTCTACTATGGTCAATTTTGGTAATTTACATTTTCCTGGAAAATTAGGTATTTTTTTCAGATTTTCAAATATATACGATTGAGCAAAATTATATAATTTTTTTCATGTGTATGAGTTTTTCATAAAACTAACTTTAAGAAATATTTTAAATGATTAATTAGGACAAGTTTTGTGCAAAAAAGAAGAAAAGCTAGGATATGGGTTATTTGGGGATCAAAAAGTCTGTGATTACAAAATGAAAGCCATTGGATAGATCAGTAATACCACTTTTGGCAGGTTTGCGGGAGTCCGTCAGGTTGAAGACTGAGAGTAAGGGGCAATGGTTTGTTTTGCTATTTCAGGGAAATTCCCATTGTCTTCAGGTTACCTCATTCCCCTTCTGTGGATGATCAGGGAGTTAAATAAGGAAGTATTATGCCTTACCACTCAGACTCTCTTTTGAGAGTTACTTACCCCTATGCCCAGTCTAGATTCTACCTGATCCTTTATGGCTTTGGCCTAGTTATCCAGTCCTTCAAACTCAGTCCCAGGTATGAATACGAGAAATTCTATTCATAGGCTCTTTTCTTCTCCCCACTGTTGCCCAGTGACTCCAGGATGACCAGGTATATCTGTATCAAAGAGCTTCCATTCTAATTCCATCAAGGGAAGAGAAATGTGAAATGGCAGAGAATTATTGTGTTCTTAGAATATACTGGGACCTTCTGGAAAACACAGCTGGACTCACTGTGAATTTTCTGAGTGGGGAGGCATTTCCTTCCCTGGCAGATTCATCTTCTCACACCATCAGGGAAAATGCACAGAATGTCATCCTGAATTCAAGTAGCATTTTGCCTATGAGCTCCCAGGCAGACAGGACCAGACTTTCTACCTCTGTGGCTTGGCATAGTGAATTGAATATAATTGTGTATGTTCTAATGTTTGGGCAGTCCTATGTGCAAATATAATGTTTGTGTGGTGAAGAGTACATACTGAAGACAGAAGGTAACAGTTTCCAGGGAAATGAAACCCTCTCTTACCTATACATGGTGAATACATGATTATGATAAATAGTCTTAATAATAGCAATTGAGACCCTATTACATGCTAGACATTATACAAGGTGCTTTACCACTTGTTAGGTGTCCCTGACGTGAAAACATATGAAGACTGTTAAGAGACCATTCATCTAGGAAGAGATGACAATTAGAAATCAGAAGATTTTTAGGAAACTTGGGGTGGTTCCCAGACTGAAGCACTCTAGAGAAGGGCATGAGAGGCTGAAAAGGCATCATCCCCAAGACTAGGTATTCTATCTATTCAGGGTCCTTAGTTTCCTTCATCCTTAGTGACTAAAGCAAACAATGTTTCTAAAGCACTCAAGGGGATTGGGAAGGCATTGGGTTAAAGTCCAAACATTGCAAATAACACAATGGGTATAAGACTGCTCCAGATTCAGTTGGTGACTAGAAAATAAGAGTTTCACCACTCCCACCATATAGCTATATACTGGAAATATACAGGAGAAGGTATACTGTATCTCAAGCCAGGCTTTCCCCTCAGATTTCATAATGGTTCCCCCGGTTCTATCCTTTGAGATTGCCATATGGTGGACACCTTTTTGATTCCTTATCCTTTCTCTCCTCATTGAGGTGGTCATGCCCTCACTCAATTCTTACAAGCAACTGGCAAATGACCTCTGTTCTAGTGCCTACCCCAAGCTAGGCACAGAGTAGAGAGTAAAAGTTTGCTCAAGAAATGAATTAAACGATTTCACAATTAATTCTACATCTGAACACAGCTCTACCTGCAGGACTATCTCAGTGGTTTGGGCCACATCTTCAACACGGAGCCCATTTGCAGAAATGTGATAAATTCATAAAGGGTTAGCATTGCCTCTGTCTGTCCTACTTTCCTAGGATATGTTGGAGATCTCTGATAAAAACAGATGTGCCTGGCAGCTTCACCTCATGCTTTATTAGGGAAGCTGCTGTGTGAATCGGCTTGCAGATCAGGGAGTTTATTTTATGCGTGTCCGGGAGCTCTAGTCAGTTGCCTGGAATCCTTAATCAGGCTACAGGGAGAGAAACGGAGTGAGTGAGGCACGCCCTGAGCAGGTGATTCCAATTTGTAAATTAGATGAGCAACGCGGATTTAATTGTTTCAACATTCTCCATCAGATATTTCCTTTTCCTCTAAGCTCTGGACACACCTTCTCGGCTTTTGTTTTACAGCTGATGAAAACTGCTCTTTTAAATATGTTATGCCCAAAAGACAAGAGCTGAGATGCCACAGACCTCAGAATTTATGACCTTCCTACAAGCCACTGGACTCATGGAGATCACCAAGCAGATTTAAAGAGTGTCTACTAGGTTATTATGCCGAGGCTGTGTATGTATGTGTGGGGTGCCATCACGGTTTCTCTGTGGCTCCTCACACGGTTCACAGAGATCTCTGACCTCTACACTCACTGACCCAGCTCTCCCTTCACTGGAGGAGTGGAGGAAGGCATCTCAATCATGGCTTTCTCTAGCACACAACGACCAGTGACAAACAACCACTGGGAAGATGGATGGAGCCAAAGCAACTGGGCTCGGGCATATTCTGATTATGAGAGCTGTTCCCATAGGCATTCAACGGGGCTAGGTGCTTGTCAAAATCAGTGAGCAGAGCTAGAGTGATGGGGACATTTAAAAAGCAGTGGGTGCATCGGGATGATCATGAAAACAACATACTGAGCAGCGGTACACTTGCATATGTTTTGGGGTGTAATTCAGTTCAGTTCAGTCGCTCAGTCGTGTCTGACTCTTTTCCACCCCATGGGCCGCAGCACGACAGGCCTCCCTGTCCATCACCAACTCCTGGAGCTTACTCAAACTCATCTCCATTGAGTCAGTGATGCCATCCAAACATCTCATCATCTGTCATCCCTCTTCTCCTCCTGCCTTCAATCTTTTCCAGCATCAGGGCCTTTTCAAACAAATCCGTTCTTCACATCAGATGGCCAAAGTATTGGAGTTTCAGCTTCAGCATCAGTCCTTCCAATGAACACCTAGGACTGATCTCCTTTAGGATGGACTGACTGGATCTCCTTGCAGTGCAAGGGACTTTCAAGAGTCTTCTCCAACACCACAGTTCAAAAGCATCAATTCTTCGACACTCAGATTTCTTTATAGTCCAACTCTCACATTCATACATGACCACTGGAAAAACCATAGCCTTGACCAGACGGACCTTTGTTGACAATGTCTCTGTTTTGTAATATGCTGTCTAGGTTGGTCAGAGCTTTTCTTCCAAAGAGCAAACATCTTTTAATTTCATGACTGCAGTCACCACCTGCAGTGATTTTGGAGTCCCTCAAAATAAAGTCAGCCACTATTCCACTGTTTCCCCATTTATTTGCCATGAAGTGATGGGACTGGATGTCATGATCTTAGTTTTCTGAATGTTGAGCTTTAAGCCAACTTTTTCACTCTCCTCTTTCACTTTCATCAAAAGGCTCTTTAGTTCTTCTTCACTTTCTGCCATAAGGGTAGTGTCATCTGCTTATCTGAGGTTATTGATATTTTCCCCGGAAATCTTGATTCCAGCTCGCGCTTCTTCCAGCCCAGCATTTCTCATGATGTACTCTGTATATAAGTTAAATAAGCAGGGTGACAATATACAGCCTTGATGTACTCCTTTTCCTATTTGGAACCAGCCTGTTGTTCCACGTTCAGTCCTAACGGTTGCTTCCTGACCTGTGTACAGGTTTCTCCGGAGGCAGGTCAGATGGTCTGCTATTCTCATCTCTTTCAGAATTTTCTACAGTATACTGTGACCCACACAATCAAAGGCTTTGGCATAGTCAATAAAGCAGAAATATATGTTTTACTGGAACTCTCTTGCTTTTTTGATGATCCAGCAGATGTTGGCAATTTGATCTCTGGTTCCTCTGCCTTTTCTAGAACCAGCTTAAACATATGGAAGTTCACGGTTCATGTGTTGCTGAAGCCTGGTTTGGAGAATTTTGAGCATTACTTTACTAGCGTGTGAGATGAGTGCAATTGTGTGGTAGTTTGAGGATTATTTGGCATTGCCTTTCTTAGGGGTTGGAATGAAAACTGACCTTTTCCAGTCCTGTGGCCACTGCTGAATTTTCCAAATTTGCTGGCATATTGAGTGTAGCACTTTCATAGCATCATCTTTTAGGATTTGAAATAGCTCAACTGGAATTTCATCACCTCCACTAGCTTTGTTCGTAGTGATGCTTTCTAAGGCCCACTTGACTTCACATTCCAGGATGTCTGGCTCTAGGTGAGTGATCACATCATCATGATTATCTGGGTCATGAAGATCTTTTTTGTATAGTTCTTCTGTGTATTCTTGCCACCTCTTCTTAATATCTTCTGCTTCTGTTAGGTCCAAACCATTTCTGTCCTTTATTGAGCCCATCTTTGCATGAAATGTTTCTTTGGTATCTCTAATTTTCTTGAGGAGATCTCTAGTCTTTCCCGTTCTATTGTTTTCCTCTTTTTCTTTACACTGATCACAGAGGAAGGCTTTCTTTTTTTTTTTTTTATTAGTTGGAGGCTAATTACTTTACAACATTTCAGTGGGTTTCGTCATACATTGATATGAATCAGCCATAGATTTACACGTATTCCCCATCCCGATCCCCCCTCCCACCTTCCTCTCCACCCGATTCCTCTGGGTCTTCCCAGTGCACCAGGCCCGAGCACTTGTCTCATGCATCCCACCTGGGCTGGTGATCTGTTTCACCATAGATAGTATACATGCTGTTCTTTTGAAACATCCCACCCTCACATTCTCCCACAGAGTTTCAAAAGTCTGTTCTGTATTTCTGTGTCTCTTTTTCTGTTTTGCATATAGGGTTATCGTTACCATCTTTCTAAATTCCATATATATGTGTTAGTATGCTGTAATGTTCTTTATCTTTCTGGCTTACTTCACTCTGTATAAGGGGCTCCAGTTTCATCCATCTCATTAGGACTGATTCAAATGAATTCTTTTTAACAGCTGAGTAATATTCCATGGTGTATATGTACCACAGCTTCCTTATCCATTCGTCTGCTGATGGGCATCTAGGTTGCTTCCATGTCCTGGCTATTATAAACAGTGCTGCGATGAACATTGGGATGCACGTGTCTCTTTCAGATCTGGTTTCCTAGAGGAAGGCTTTCTTATCTCTCCTTTCTATTCCTTGGAACTCTGCATTCAAATGGGTGTATCTTTCCTTTTCTCCTTTGCTTTTCTCTTCTCTTCTTTTCTCAGATATTTGTAAGGCTTCCTCAGACATCCATTTTTCTTTTTCACATTTCTTTTTCTTGGAGATGGTCTTGATTCCTTTCTCCTGTACAATGTCATGAACCTCCATCCATAGTTCATCAGGAAGTCTGTCTATCAGATCTAGTCCCTTAAATCTATTTCTCACTTCCACTATATAGTCATAAGGGATTTGATTTAGGTCATACATGAATGGTCTAGTGGTTTTCCCTACTTTCTTCAATTTTAGTCTGAATTTGAAATAAGGAGTTCATGATCTGAGCCACAGTCAGCTCCTGGTCTTGTTTTTGCTGACTGTACAGAGCTTCTCCATCTTTGGCTGCAAAGAATATAATCAATCTGATTTTGGTGTTGGCCATCTGGTGATGTCCATGTGTAGAGTCTTCTCTTGTGTTGCTGGAAGAGGGTGTTTCCTGTGACCAGTGCATTCTCTTGGCAAAACTCTATTAGCCTTTGCCCTGCTTCATTCCATACTCCAAGGCCACATTTACCTATTACTCCAGGTGTTTCTTGACTTCCTACTTTCGCATTCCAGTCCCCTATAATGAAAAGGACATCTTTTTTCAGTGTTAGTTCTAAAAGGCCTTGTAGGTCTTCATAGAACCATTCAACTTCAGCATTACTGGTCGGGGCATAGACTTGGATTACCATGATATTGAATGGTTTGCCTTGGAAATGAACAGAGATCATTCTGTCCTTTTTGAGATTGCACCCAAGTACTGCATTTTGGACTCTTTTGTTGACTATGATGGCTACTCCAATTCTTCTAAGGAATTCTTGCCCACAGTAGTAGATATAATGGTCATCTGAGTTAAATTCACCTACTCCAGTCCACGCTAGTTCTCTAATTCCTAAAATGTCGACATTCACTCTTGCCGTCTCCTGTTTGACCACTTCCAATTTGCCTTGATTCATGAACGTAACATTCCAGGTTCCTATGCAATATTGATCTTTACAACATCGGACCTTGCTTCTATCACCAGTCACACCCACAACTGGGTGTTGTTTTTGCTTTGACTCTGTCTCTTCATTCTTTCTGGAGTTATTTCTCCACTGAGCTTCAGTAGCATATTGGGCATCTACTGACCTGGGGAGTTCATCTTTCAGTGTTCTATATTTTTGCTTTTTCATACTGTTCATGGGGCTCTCAAGGCAAAAATACTGAAGTGGTTTGCCATTTCCTTCTCCAGTGGACCACGTTTTGTCAGAAATCTCCACCATGACCCATCCATCTTGGGTGGCCCCACACAGCATGGCTTAGTTTCATTGAGTTAGGCAAGGCTGTGGTCCATGTGACTAGATTGGTTAGTTTTCTGTGATTGTGGTTTCAGTCTGTCTGCCCTCTGATGCTAGTAACTTAAATGTGGGCAAAAATTTCCAAGATGGGAATGCAAGTATGTGTTATCCTATTATGTATGGAGGCTAGGAGGGAGCAGGAGGCTTGAAAGACAAAGACCCATCTCTGCCTAAATAAACAAGAGGTCTCTCTGAAAGGACTCTCAGAATCTTATTAATAGACATCTGGAAAGGGATGTGAAGCGGTGTCTTTGTCCAGTCTTCTCTCTCTAAGGAGATGATTGGCAAAAGGGCTGAAGCCCAACAGAAGTCAACAAAGAAAAGCTTCAAACGTGGACACTAATGACCCAACAGCCAAGGTCTTTGCTCATACTAGTAGAAGGAGTGAGTAACACTTTCTGAGAAACTCTGCCCAATGGACAGAGACCCCTGGTTTTACTTTCTTTATGTTTCTCTTCCTCTCAAAGTTAGAACACCTCCAGGAAACCACCCTGGTAAATGTTAACAATGTCAGGCTGCAAACCAAAGGTCTAGATGTGGAAAGCACAGATGTCAGTCTCTCCCAAGCTTAGACAGTCTCTGCGGTGAAAATTCTATCACTCATTATTAGGTAAATGACTTGTTCTCTGGGGATAGTTCCCTTGATTATTTTGAGAAAATGTTATCTTCAGTAGCACATTGCTCCATCTACCATCCATGTTTTCTTTCATGTGCTGTGCTGTGCTTAGCCACTCAGTCGTGTCCACTCTCTGTGACCTCAGGGACTGTAGCCCTCCAGGCTCCTCTGTCCACAGGGATTCTCCAGGCAAAAATACTGGAGTGGGTTGCCAGCCTTCCTCCAGGGGATCTTCCCAACCCAGGGATTGAACCCAGGTCTCCCGCAGTTCAGGTGGATTCTTTACCATCTGGGCCACCACGGAAGCCCAAGAATACTGGAGCGGGTAGCTTATCCCTTCTCCAGGGGAACTCCCTGACTCAGGAATCAAACCGTAATCTCCAGCACTGCAGGCAGATTCTTTACCTGCTGAGCTACCAGGGAAGCCTATTCTTTTATATATATTTATATATATGTATGGGTTTGCCTGGGCTTCCCTGGTGGCCCAGAGGTTAAAAGCGTCTGCCTGAGATGTGGGAGACCCAGGCTCAATCCTGGGTCGGGGGGTCGGGAAGATCCCCTAGAGAAGGAAATGGCAACCCACTCCAGTATTCTTGCCTGGAGAACCCCATGGACGGAGGAGCCTGGTGGGCTACAGTCCATGGGGTTGCAAAGAGTCAGACACAACTGACGTGACTGAGCGCACACACATGTCTGACTCGCCAAGATGGTGCCCCCAATTTTATGCCTGTCAGCCTGGAATCCTCTCCAAGGTAGCACTTCCTTTCTCTCTTAAAGTTATTTCCATTTAGATGATAATTTTATGGTCCCCTCACCTACAGAGAGATGAAGGGGGAAAGGGGGGTGAGCGGTGTAGTTCTTTGACAAAACCCTCCTGGAGAAAGAGTCAGGCTTGGGGTCAGCAGTGATGATCAGTATCACCTTGGGCTAAAGACGTAACAGCAGCTTTTTCTCAGAAATAAGGATGACTGAATCACAACCCAGTTGACTGCCTGAGGCCCTCAAACTCTTCTTCCTTTCCCTGGGGCAGATGTACCCACCCCAGAGGTGGCCGGTGTGGGTCTGGAGAGCACTGAGGACTCTCTGGGCATCATGTGCCAACAGCACTCACCAGCACGCTCTGCCCAGGCCAAGGCAGACCCTACCAGGTGGCCGTGCATCGCAGCCATGGCTGTTACAACCATGCACCTCTGTTGCCCTCCATCTCCTGCTAGGACACACCAGGAACCAAACGAAAGGCAAGGTGAAATGAGACCAACAGTTAGATGATTTGTATGTGTGCTCTGAGTCTTTGTGACCCTATGGACTGTAGCGTGCCAGGCTCCTCTGTCCATGGGATTCTCCAGGCAAGAATACTGGAGCGGGTTGCCATTTCTTCTTCCAGGGGATCTTTATGACCCAGGGATTGAACTCGAATCTCTTGCATCTCCAGTACTGGAGGCAGATTCTTTACTGCTGAGCCACCTGGGAAGCTCTCTAGATGGTTTGGTTGCCTGCTATTAGGGAAAGTCACTTACCTCCTAAAGACCTCAGCTTCCTTCTCATCAATAAAATGGGATAATGCTACTAGTCCAGGTACTTTTGACAGTTGTTTGTAATGTTTGTGAAATTTTCTTTTTCAGTAGTCATGTACCTTTAAGAGTTAAGGGCTTGTTGTGGCTGGGTTTCTACTAGGAGGCTTGGTGAATCCTGCCATGGCCTTGGACAGCTTGCTAATCACCTCCCTCCACCCGTGCTTCAGGTCAGCTTGGGAAAAGTATTCTATCAACAACCTCCCATGTGGCTGGGGTGGTCCTCTGCTTAGAAGTTGGGCTGACACCAGGCAGATCGGGAAAAACCTGAAGCTCAACTTTCAAGCCTCAGTCTCAAAGCAGACCTGAGCAACATCAACATTTACTTCACTTGCTTTTATTTTTTGTTGTTTTGTGTTTTAAGCTAGTGTTTATTGTCCATGTCCACATGCCAGGCGGTGCTAAGAACTTGGCATGGCTTAGTGCTTGGCATCCTCCTGTTTTTATCCCTAATTTACAGATGAAGGGCCACGCCTCTAATGAATGAAGCCAGGGTTCCAGCCCAGGTCCATCTGCTTAGCAAAACTGGCCTGCTTTTGAGGCCAGATAGTATTTTCAGGGGCATTTCTAGAGCAGAGGGCTCCCTTCCTGGTTCTTTGATGAACTTGCTGCCCTTTCAAGCCCTGTGTCTCACCATTATGTGTAATTTTCCCTTGAGCACCTCTTGTGCAGGGCACATGGTCCGGAGCTCACCAGGGGCACACACACAAATGGAAGATTCGGTTGCTGGTCCCAGGGTCTAAATTCAGCTTGGAAAACCAGAAATGGAGCCTAAGGCAGGGCTCTACTGAAGCAATTTAGCATGCACGGGGAAGATGCTGAAGGTCCTAGTGATGGTGATGGGTCCTCACTCTCCTGCCTGGAACACTGAAGGCTGACCTCTCATCTGTGTGAGCTTAACGGTATACGGTAGTAAACTTCAGTTTAGCCTGCCACCATGTGCAGTCATGATTGTTCCAGGAGTCCCTTACTTCCCCCCCCCGCCTGTCAAATCTCTCTCATCCTTCAGGTGTGAGTGACCAACGGCCGACTCTTTGGAGGCCAGTCAACAGTGCGCTTGTCCCCTCTGTCAGCACTGTGAGTCTTCTTCTATGTTACCATCATTTGTGTCATCATGCAGAAGGAAAGCCCTTATTAGAAGGAATCTGTGTCTTTTATATATATATATATATATATATATATATATATATATATATATAGTTGTGTATAGATACATCTTAACATTTTAGTTGTTTTGAGTGTTTCTTCTTTGCCAAGCACTGGGATGAAGGTTTTACATGCATATCTCACCTAATCCACAGAGCAACACTCAAATCCAGGTTGTTAGAATCTCCTTTCCAGTGATGAAGCACAGGGGTTGAAATAAGCCAGGGGTCACAGAGCTGGGGCCATCTGTGCAACTCCACAGTTTACTACAGTACACCGTTAAGCTCACACAGATGAAAGGTCAGCCTTCAGTGTTCCAGGCAGGAGAGTGAGGACCCATCACCATCACTAGGTGGTGATCTAGTGCGTGCAAGATCAGCATCTTTCTCGTGCGTGCTAAATTGCTTCAGTTGTGTCCGACTGTTTGAGACTCTATGGGCCATACCCCCCAGGCCCCTCTCTCTCCCATGAGATTCTTCTGAAAAGACTACTGGAGTTTGTTGCCATGCCCTCCTCCAGGTAATCTTTCCAACCCAGGGCTCGAACCTGCATCTCTTACGTCTCCTGCATTGGTAGGCAGGTTCTTTACTAGTAGCGCCATCTGGGAAGCCTACATCTTCTTCAAAATATCTAGGGAGTCACTAACCACCTTCGGGTGAATCACCTAGAGGTGACCCCTGTAATTATTTCAACCCTTGGAGAAAACCTGTTCAAAAGAGCAAGACTCTAATCCATTCAGTTTGAGACAGAAAAGTAGGGGCTATTTTGAAATTCAAAGGCATTCTAAGGAACCTGCGAACTATCCTAGACTGCAGAAGATCTTTTCTCAAACCCTGAAAATTCAGTTATTAAGTCAGACTGAGTCCTGACTTATCTTAACCTCTCCCACTGTATTTTGCTTTTTAAAATGTGCATGGGACGATAGTCGGTTTACAATATCGCGTTATTTCTGCTGTAGAGCAAAGTGAGTCAATCATACATACACCCCCTCTTTGTTGGGTCTCCTTTCCGTTTGGGTCACCATGGAGCCCTGAGTCGAGCTTCTGTACCATACAGTCAGTTCTCATTAGTTGCCTAATTTATACATAGTAGTGTATATATATCAATCCCAGTCTCCCAATTTATCCCATCTCCTTGCCCCTTGGTATCCATAAGTTTATTCTCTACATCTGTATCTCTGTTTCTGTTTTGCAAATAAGTTCATCTGTACCATAATTCTCTCCTTCTCTACATATCAATTCCAGTCTCACCACTCACAGCACCGGGTTCAGCTTCCAGCAGTTCTACGTCTAGCAGCCTCCTTGATTTAAGAGATGCTCTTCTTCCTCTCCCTCCCACTTTTCACCAAATCTTACCTTTCCTTCGAGCCTCACTGCAGAGCTCCATTTCCTTTAAGTAGTGAAACTGACTCTGCTCCCCATGATTACCCCCACCTCATCACTCCTCCCTTGGTGCTTGGCACCTGGAACTGTAACTTTCTCCTTTGTTAAACTGGGGGTTCTGCAAGGTTGCATTGTGCCCACATGTTTTGCTCAGGGTTTGGCAGCCGCTGGGTGCTGAGTCCATATCTGAAAGTGCATGGTTTCCTCCAGGGCCCCCACCCCACTGACTCCCCCAGGAGTACCTGCACTGCCATGGTATGAAGAGTTTTACTTCTCTTGGAAATACCTGCTTCTTCAAGAAGAGAATGAGGGAGAGAGCCCAATGTGACACAGAAGTTGTATTGCAAAGACTAATCTAACACGGCATTTTGGAAAATAATAGAGTAGGGGAATGGGTTGGGAGTTTGGAGGGCTCTGGAGAGACTGAGGCGGTCCGCTGGATGAAGGATCCCTGCTCTGAACCTCTGACCCTTCATAGACCAGGCCCATGGTGAACCCACCCCCGTCCTGTGTGCCCATCTCCCATTCTGCAGATGAGGACATAGAGCTTCACTGTGCAGAGAGCTGAGGCTCATCCCGTAGGCACGGCTTGGGTCTCAGACTCCTCCTCCCACACTCCCTCCCTGGGAGCCCATTTTTGGCCAGCTGGGACTCCTGCCTACTCTGTGTCCAGCCCTCCAGCCTTCTGCCTGCTTGATTTGTTGTTGTTTAATCACTCAGTTGTGCCCTACTATTTAGTGATCCCATGGATTGGATCCTTCAAGTCTCCTCTGTCCGTGGAATTTCCCAGGCAAGAATACTTGAGTGGGTTGCCATTTCCTTCTCCAGGGGATCTTCCTGACCAAGGGATCAAATCCACATCTCCTGCATTGGCAGGCAGATTCTTTATCATCGAATCACCTGGGACGCCTGCCTCCTTGGCCCCTCTTTATTTATCCTTCCTGTCTCTTGCTCTCTCCCTGTCCTCTGAGGTTTAATTTCCATTTTGGAGATAGGGATGGGGGAGAATTTAGTGAAGAAAGTGGGCCTGAATAAGGGATATCCCTTTACTTGTGAGCCCAGCTTCTCCCCCTGAAACTCCGACTGCCCCTGTCTTACCGATGTACCTCCAGGGCTGCCGGCTCGCCTGGGAGCCAGTGTGTCTCCTGCTGGCCCTTGATTAGGTGGTGTGATCCAACCCTGCACCACTGAGCCACTTCTTAAATCAGATGCTCACTTAGCACAATCACCTTATTACAAGATGTTTAGCGCTATTATAGTTTTACATACACTTGTAGAATTGATTTTAGGTAGAGAAGAATTCAATTGTTGTGGGGTTGAGCTTGCGTGCATATTCCATTTTTAGAAAATCAATTGCCAGCCATGGAGGCATTTATGAAGCCAGAGCTTTAATAAGAAACCCACAGTTGGTTCAGCAAGGTGGGAGGTTATGGAGGAGGAGCAGAAGAGAGAGATTGGAGAAAGCACTAGAAAAGGAGTCCCCCTATTCCCCTTCTGTTTCTATCCCTGGGGTCTGATGCAAGGTTCCTAAGTGTGGGAAAGAATATTAGAGTTTTCATATGTCCCCATTTTACAGATGAGGCCAGGGAGGCTAAGCAAGTTGTGCTCAACCCTGCTGGGAAGATATTTCCTCAAAATAAACAGAGGCTGACCCTTCCTGGATGAATTTCTTGGTTACTATTACTAGGATTTCCCTGGCAGGGATCTGCCTGGTGACAAGACCATGTTGACTTGCTACAGTAACGGATTTTAGAGCTGAGGACTAAGCCACACTCATCATGGTCTTTCCTTTCCTCTCAGCACTTGCTCAGGTTTTTGATGGGAGCTCAGTTGTGTCCCACCTGGCTAGGCTTCCATCACCACCATGCCAGTCCGTGCCCTATATAGGCAGCTGTCATTGACTGTCTTGGCCCATTTTTCTAATATCAGCCCCTGAGAAATGTTCCCCGTTGATTTTTACCTAGCACTGCTATTTCTTTGCAGGGCTCATCCTCCCCTCTGTCCCAGCCTGCCTTTCTGAGACCTCCTCCGGTTCCTCCCTTTCTCCTACTATCCCCACCACTTACATTTTACCCACTTCAGGGCACTAAGAAGTTTTACATACTATCCTAACTTTCACATGCATGGTAACTGGGGCAACCTTCTAATTTGAGTGACCGTGAGGTTTCTGGAGGGCTTCCCAAGTGGCGCTAGTGGTAAAGAATCAGCCTGCCAGTGCAGGAGAAACAAGAGATGCAGTTTTGGTCCCTGGGTTGGGAAGATCCCCTGGAGAAGGGAATGGCAACCCACTGCAGTATTCTTGTCTGGACAATTCCATGGACAGAGGAGCCTGGTGGGCTGCCGTCCATGGGGTCGCAACGAGTTGAAGACGACTGGAGCGACTCAGCACGCAGGTGCGTGAGGTTTCTGGAAGGCCAAGGACACAACAACAGCACGTGGTAATACCAGAAGAAAGGGTACCTTTTCTTTTAGGATCTTATCATCCAACCAAACGGAACCTCTTTCATGACCTCAGATGGACCCTGCTGTTCTTGTCATGATTCTACAAATGCAGATCGTGAGTGCTTACAAGGGGTTTTGGGGAGGAGGGATGAATGGGGCGGTGGAAAACACCCATGATACTGTATGAAAACAACTTTAAAGCTATGGCAGGGTAGCAGCAAAATCCTGTGGTTACAATTGGCTGCAAGGGATGGTATCCTCTATGGGGTTCTAGGATTATAGAAGACTGATCACTTGTAGTCCCATTCCTTCAGGGATCAAAGGGATAAAGGTACATAAAGAGGATAGATTGGACGGAATAGTGTATGGTAATCGCTCAGTTGTGTCCAACTCTTTGTGACCCCATGGACTGTAGCCTGCCAGGTTCCTCTGTCCCTGAAATTCTCCAGGCAAGAATACTAGAGTAACATTGATGGAGTAGATGTCATTCCAAAGTGGGTCTCACACGATAGGTTATTGTTATGGATTGAATTGTATTCCCCCAAAAGATATATTGAAATTCTAATCTCTAGTGCCTCAGAAAGGAAACTTATTTGGAAATAGAGCCATTGAAAAATAATTTGTTAAGATGAAGTTATAGTGGAGTACTGTGCTATGCTTAGTTGCTCAGCCATGTCCGACTCTTTGCAGCCTCATGGACTGTAACCCTCCAGGCTCCTCTGTCCATGGGGATTCTTCAGGAAAGAATACTGGAGTGGGTTGCCATGCCCTTCTTCAGGGAATTTTCCCATCCCAGGGATTGAACTCAGGTCTCCCACATTGCATGTGGATTCTTTGCCATCTGAGCTACTCGGGAATCCCAAGAATACTGGACTGGTTAGCCTACCCCTTCTCCAGGGGTTCTTCCTGACCCAGGAATCTCCCACATTGCAGGCAAATTCTTTACCAGCTGAGCTACCGGGGAAGTCCTAAAGTGGAGCAGGATGGTTTTTAATCCAATGTGATTACAATGTGTCCTTCTAAGAGGAGAGAAACAGCAGTGAAAACACATGAAGATGAGACAGAGATTGAAGTGATGTACCTGAAAGCCAAGGGACAATGCCAAGGCTCTGCCAGCCAATCACTAAAGCTAAGAGGGAGGCCTAGGGCAGATTTTTCTTCAGGGTGCTCAGAAAAAAGCAACCTGCTGACTCTTTGATTTCAGGCTTCCAGCTTCCAGAAATGTGAGGGAATACATTCCTATCATCTGAAGCCATCCAGTTTGTGGTATTTTGTCATGGCAGACCTAGAAATCTAATACAGTTATCAAAGGGAATTTGGATCTTATAAATCAGCACATCTTTTTTTCCCCTCATATTAAGGGAAGCCAGAATTATGAGGCAATGGATGAGACTGAAGACTGTGTCCAAACAAGGCAGCTGTCAACCAAATGCTAGTTCTCATTCTGGTGCCAAACCGTATCACCAGCATCACTGTTTCTGCTAAAACCAGAATAATAACTTTGAAACCACCATGTGGGGAGTATGTTGCAAATATAGAGGAAAATACCAGAATAAGTTGGTCTCTCCTGCCTCATTTCCTCTTGTACTGGTAAATAAAGATGTACAGTTGATGCCACTTTATGAAGTAAACACACACAGTATAGTTTACATCCAATCAGATTCTATAAATTTCCTATTTTAACTTTTCAAACATATTTTTTAGAATATTAGTTTAAAATTGCCAATAATGCTCTATTAGAAAGGACTGTTTTTTTTTCTTTCTCTGAAATGGTCTCTCTTAATGTTTAATTTTTATGTGTTTATTGATCCTTGAAATTCACACCTGGGGATTGCTATGTATATTCTTATGTGGGCATTTTGAAGTCTACCTTCTATTTGCAACCTTCCCTGAGATCCCCAAACACTGGTTCTCAGTGTGGGGTGACTGTGCCCTTCAGGAGATATTTGACAATGTTGTAATCACTTGGGGAGAAGGTTATATTGACATCTAGTGGATAGAGGTCAGGGATGCTTGTAACATCATCCTGCAACACACAGGACAGATTATCCCAAACGAAGAATTGTTGATGTTGCTGTTTAGTCTCTTAGTTGTGTCTGACTTTGTGACCCCAGGGACTATAGCCCACCAGGTTTCTCTTTCCATGTGATTCTCCGGGCAAGAAGACTGGAGTGGATAGCCATCTCCTTCTCCAGGGGATTTCCCAACTCAGGGATTGAACCCGTGCCCCCTGCATTGGCAGGAGGATTCTTTACTAAAACGCCACCTGGGAGTTATCCAGTCTCAAATATCAGTGGTGCCAAGTTTGAGAAACCCTGCTCCAGACCAATCTGAGTTTTCTCCCTTATGGTATTTCCAGCATTTTCTGTGTGTTCTAATTCTGGACATGTACTTATCTTGCATCTGGTTTTGTATTGTTCTCTTGATTGTTTCCATCGCTGAGCAAATGTGAATTTTGATCCCAGGTCTTTCATTTATCCAGTTGTATAATTTTGGCTAAGTCACCAAACTATTCTATGCTTCAACATCCCTATCTGTAACATGAGATAATAATATTTAATTTAGGGATGGTTTTAATGATCAAAGTCAATGCACTTAGATAATGCTAGTTGACATTTACTCAGTGTTTGCTGCAGGCCAAAGACTGTTGCAAATACTTTAGATTTCTTATTTTTCACTTCTTCAATGGAACTCTATAAGGTTAGTGTAACTATTACCCTTTTTTGTTTCATATACATTTGGTAAACTCTAGCCATCTCTGTAACTACTGTTTCTTCCAGGTCGGGTGTTCTGTGCTGGGCTGAGGGTAGAAGGAAGACTGTCCTCTAGACCAGGGTGTCCAAAACCCCCGGGCCACTGACTAGTACCAGTCCATGACCTGTTAGGAACCAGGCCACACAGCAGAAGGTGAACAATGAGCAAGCGAAGCTTCATCTATATTTAAAGCTGCCCCACATTGTTCTCATTACCTCTTGTCAGAGCAGCAGAGGCATTAGATTCTCATAGGAGCATGGACCTGAACCCTAAAGTGAAGGTGGAATATCCTGAGATTGCCACAAAATAGAAACAAAGTGTAAAATAAATGTAATGTACTTAAATTATCTCAAAATTACAACCCATCTTGCAACCCCATCCCCACAACTCCATCCGAGGAAAAACTGTCTTCCATGAGACTGGTCCCTGGTACCAAAAGTTGGTGACTGCTTCTCTAGACTCTTGACCAGGGACATGTCAAGAGTCAAGACATGTCAAGAGTCAAGAGTCTTGCATGTTAAGATTTGCCTTTCTTGGCCCATGTCCCTGTCTAGTTAGCAGGGAACTGGCTCTGCTCCACGTGTCTCCTCCACCTCCTAGAACCATCAAACTTGCCCAGGCATGTCCTTCTCATGAAGCAAGAGAACCAGCTTCGCTGGGCAAGTGCATTTAAAGCCTTTGCTTGCCTCCGGTCTGCTAACATCTCATTGGCCAAAGCAAGTCACGCTGTCAAGTACTGAGTCAAGGCGTGGTGAAAGAGATGCCATCTGAGATAGGAGCCCACTGCAGAGAGAGACGGCAAAGGGAAGGCTGAAACCTCCAGGTCATCCTTGCATCTACTGCAGCTTTGCAATTATAAACCATTCTATCAGTCCCACTTGGAAGGAGCCCTGGGGCTCTCACCCCACCAGAAAAATTGGTGTCAGCTTTGCAAGAAGTTCTCCTTCCCTCCTTCCTTCCATGGACTGTGCCACACACACTCCAGCTCGTCAGATGGCGAAGGTTCCCACCAGGGCCTGGTGGTGCTGTCCTGCTCATGGGCTCCTGGCTGTGGGAGGCAGGCCTTCCAAGTGTTTCCTGGGGGAGCCAGAGAAAGAAGGGCAGTGCAGGTTTCCCCCTCATCCCCAACTATTAAAGCATTTGTAGACATAGCAAGAGATGTTAAACCAGGAGTGGGGAAAAGAGGCCACTTTGTGAAACCTTTAGAAAGCCTTCTCTCCCATCTGTTCAGCTCGTGGGAAGGCTCTGTTTCCCGTTCTTAAAGGATTTGTAAATTCATTACCAACAAGTGAAATGTACAAAGCACACACAGAGACATCGAGGTCTGATTCACCATCTGCTGGGGAGTTGCATCTATGCAAACAGAGCGGGGCTGTTCCCAGCCGGGCCCCAGAGACTCCACGGGGCGGGGCAGGGCCCTTCCGTGTAGATCACTGCACCTGGGGAAGGGCTGCACTCCTGTCGGCCCTGGAGCAACTGCCTCTTCCCCCATTTAACCCTCTGGAGCTGGAGAAAATCAAAGGTTTGCCATAAAATGTAGAAAAACCTTATCATGGCTTTCCCAGACTCTTAGCAGAGATGGAGCAGAAAGTGAAAGTGTTAGTCGCTCAATCGTGTCCAACTCTGCAGTCCCAAGGACTGTAAGCCTCCAGGCTTCTCTGTCCATGGGATTCTCTAGGCACAAATACTGGAGTGGGTGGCCAATTCCATTCTCCAGGGGGTCTTCCCAACGCAAGGACTGAACCCAGGTCTCCTGAATTGCAGGCGGATTCTTTACTGTCTGAGCCACCGGGAAACCCAAGAGACAGAGCAGAGTTCACTGCATTTCCCTGGCCTCAACGGGGCCAGCTTGGCTGGATGTCAGTGGGAAGAACCATTGGCATGGCTCTCTCTCTTGCTGAAGAGATCTTCCAAAGCCCTATCCCACCCTCTGTTCTCGCTGGTTCCAGTGAAGTCCATTGAAGGCTGGCCTTGGCAAAAGTGTGAAGGAGCAGAGTCTGTGCCTGGCCATTTCCCAGCTCCCTGCACCCCAGTGCTGCCTCCTAGCAACTACAGCTGTGACCTCATGACTACTTCATACAGGCTCCTACTTCCTTTCCCTCTGAGCAAAACAGGGGCTTCATGCTAAGCCCTCTTTGCTCTTTACCCTCCTCCCACCCCCCACCATCATGTCCGAGCTCAAACACCCCAGCTGCCCCATCCATGTGATTATACCAACTGCACTCCATGCAGATGGAGATTTCTGCAGTGCTGCTCTGCTGGGCGCCCCTGTTTCTTCAGGGTCAACCCTGACTCTCTCACCAGTCTTCCCAGGGAGGGGAGTGCTCACCCTAAGTCCAGGCTAGCTTCTCGGGCACAGCCACCACCCCTGACATGGCCTGTCAGCCTCAGTCTTCCTCCTTGTCGCCTTCCTCCTCTGTCAATAAGAAAGTCCTGTTAACCAGGATACGCCTTCTGACCACCTGTCTGGACTCCGCAATGATCCTGTCTTCTTCATTGTAAGGCTCTTTGCTGAGCTTGCGTCCTTGGGCTCCTGCACGCTGCCTGTAGGTGGACTATCCTCAGACACCTTTTCTGCCCCCTAACAGGTCTCAGGGCCCACCATCCTGCTGTCCACTGACTGCCTAGGTTTCCTCTCTGTGATGCATTTCCCAGGCATCCCCCTGTGGGAGTGCTCTGCATATTCTGTGCCCGAGCAAAGATGGAAGACAGGGCTTAGGACCCCATAAATGCCCCAGTCTAATCACATACTAGCTGAGTCACCATTCACTCATTCCACAAATATTTGTTTAGTACAGTGCCAGGCATATTTTAAACTGCTGGCTAAGTGAGCTAGGCAGGGTTCCTGCCATCTGGGAATTTATAATGAAATTGAAGGGAGACAGATGATAAAATCCAAATAAGAAAAAAATCCAAGTTGCAGTAAGTAGTTATATAAAGAGAAGGATGCAATAACCACATAGTAAGTCATTGAGATGGGGTGGTATTGGCAGGTATAGAGAATCTTGGTGAGTTCTATCTAAAGAGGTGCTTCTCACCAGGGACCTGTGTCAGAAGGAGCCAAGAACCTAGTGAGCAGGGAAAAGAGAGTTCCAGGCAGAGGGAATGGCATGTGCAAATGTCCTGAGGCAAGAACGAGCCTGATGTGTCCCAGGAACAAGAAAGAAGACCAAGGTGAGTGTAGCCTAGCGAATAGCATGGGGAGTGATGTCTGGAGGGTGGAGAGGTAGGCAAGGGTCTGGACTACTGGGACATTAGGCCATGGTAGATTTTATACCAAATGCAATAATAAACGTGTGTGAGGTTTTAGGCAGGAGAGAACTACAATCTGATTTACATTTTAGAAGAATGTTCTGGCTGCTGCAGGGAAAGTGGGAGAGAGATGCTGATGACTTGGGCTCCAGCAATAGCTGTGCAGATGATGAGAGACTGTCTGCTTGGGGGTGCACTTGAAAGTGGAGACAAGAGGATGCACTGACATATTAGATGTGAGCTAATGGAAGGAAGCATCAAAGCTAAGCATGAGAAAGTCTCCTCCCTGTGATGAACTCTAGTGTCCTCCCTACAAAAAGGCTACATATTTCAATGGGCATTAGACAGTAGAAGGACTGTATGATTAAATGTGAACCTGGCTCTGATTGAGATCTTATTTTGACAACAAAACAAATAAGCAGAGGCATACCACAATGCCTTAGCCTGCCAAGGACAGTACTTTGGTGGAGATTGTTGGACTCACCACGTTCCTCTTCTCCTTTTCCCCTCTGTATGCACAACCCTGGGACATCGTTGTCCTTCTCATCCTCCTTGAGCTGGCTCACTCCTTACTGGTCCTTCAGGTCCCAGCTAGCTCTGGATGATCAGGACTTCTCAGACAAGACTGAGTGTTCCTCTCATCCTGCTACTGATACTGCTGGGCTGTTGGTCTATTTCTCTTCTTAGTTTATAGCTCTTTCATGACTGACCTAAACCCCCACTGTCTGGCAGAGATTACAGCTCCTGGTGGTTACCCCAGTTTGTTGACTTGGTTAAGAAGTCCCTTCCCTCCATTTCCCAACTTCCTAGCCACCTTGCTGCTGTCTCTTGGGACTGAGCTGTTGCAGTTTCCATATAAGTCCTCTCTGCCTGCTCAAATCCCAATCAACCTTCAAGACCCAGAGCAACTGCCTTCTGCTCCATTGAGATGCCCAGCTCATGTTCATGTTTCTCTCCCTGGCACTGCCCACTTTTCCTTACTGCTCTGTACAGACGAGTTGATAGAGTAGATCTGATGCTGCTATCCTTAGAAAAGCCTGCTTGCAAGGTTGGCCCTTGGCTAGTAAGCAGGTGTCTACAGTCACAGAACCTTGCCCAAATGGTAAGAATGGCTTGCTGTGTCTAGACTCTTTGTGCTGAGTATGTGCTTTCCTTCCAGAAGGCTGGAGTTTTGGTCTAGGCACACGCATAGACATGTGCCTATGTGACCAGCCCCCATTAATAATCTCAGGCCCTGTGTTTCTGATGGGTTTCTCTGGGCAGAAAGGTCACAAATGTGTCATTGCAATTTTATTGCTGAGGGAAAAGTGTGTGCTGTGTGTTCAGTCTTGGGAAGGAGAGAACAAGAGGAAGCCTGCACATGGGTTCCCCCAGAAGCCCACTGAGCCCTTTTGCCTTATGATCCAGTTGCGTGTCTTTACTGTGTATGCACGCTAACTTGCGTGCTAACTTGCACGCTAACTTCAGTTGTGTCTGACTCTTTGTGACCCCATGGGCTGTAGCCCACCAGGTTCCTCTGTCCATGGGTTTCTCCAGAGAAGAATACTGGAGTGGGTTGCTGTGCCCTCCTCCAGGGGATCTTCCAGACCTAGGGTTTGAACATGCATCTCTTGTTTCTCCTGCATTGGCAGGTGCGTTCTTTACCAGTAGCACCACCATCATTGTAAGAAACATTAGCCATGAGTACAATTATATGCTGTGTCCTGTAACTCCCTCTAGTGAACATCCAAACATAGTCCTGTGGGCCCCTGACACCTACTCATTTGGAATCTCAGCGTTACTGTACCATTATGTGACTGCTTTTTATTGTGACATAATGAATTCTTTGTATGTAGGCCTTGTATCCCCTCCCACAGGATCCTGAAAGACAGAAATATGCCTTATATGTACTTCTATCTTATACAAATCATTGCACAAAACACCCAGCAGAAACCCAGGAAATACCTGCCGAGATAATGAATGAATAAATGAAAGAAACATCAAGGCCGCCAGTGGTTGGGGACATGGCTTCATGGCAGACTGTGGGCAGGTAGCAGAGATGCTTCAATGCAGGTAGCGTTCAGTGTCCTAACTCCTGGGGCCAAAGAAACCTGAATTGATTTGACTCCAGTAGAGTTTCCAAGTAATTCCTGGAATCATAAGGCAGCCAAGGAAGGCATTGCTACAACTCCAGGGAGAGAGAGACTGCTCAGCACAGATGCGAGAAGAAATATCGATGCAGACCCAGAGCTGTTTGCAAACTGTATGTCTAGAGCCCAGAGACTCACGTCCTCAGCGTTGTACCTTGCACCAGATGGTTTCAGAGCCTCTGTTTGTTTGTGTATTTGTAGCCCCAGAAGTATAGGGAGGTGGTCACGTTTGCATGTAAACATAAATGTGTGTTCAAGCATGCGTGCTAAGTCGCTTCAGTCGTGTCTGACTCTGCAGCCCTATGGACTATGGCGCACCAGGCTCTTCTATCCAAGGGATTCTCCAGGCAAGAACACTGGAGCGGGTTGCCATGCCTTCCTCTAGGGGACCATCCCAATCCAGGGGTCGAATCCAGGTCTCTTATGCCTCCTGCACTGGCAGGCGTTTTTTTTTTTTTTTTTTTTTAACCACTAGTGTCACCTGGGAAGCCCTGTAAACATGGACACTTCACCACATTTACTTGCAAAATTATGTGAATAGGCATATATGCTTATATATGCATGAACAGACATGTTTCACTATGCTTGTGTGTGTGAGCTCAAATGAGTTTGCACAGGCTTGCAAGCATAATGACATGAGTTCATGCACTTGGAGCATGTGGGCATGTGTTTTTGCATGCACCCAGGCACGCTGGAGTGAGTCTGTGCACATGTGTGCACGTGCATACTGATCTTTTCTTATCTTTAATAACAGCTGCTTTAATAACATCTGCAGCTGAGCGACCGCACTAACTGCCGCGGCCCCACCATGCTATCAGGATTGCTTCAGCCCTTTCAGGATTACCAGTGCGCAGCGCAGTTTAAATATATCTCCAGGCTTAATCCCTAAACAAAGATGCAATGATTTCTGCTAAATGTGTTGGATTATTTATTAAGATAAAGTCAAGGATACGAGAAGCCACATCTAGTGGGATGGTGATTACCATTCAAGATGGGAGGTCATCAAAGATGTACCCCCATCCTTCCCCACCTCCCCACCCAGGGAGGGAGGGAAGGAGAGAGAGAGGATGGGAGGGCAAAAGAAAGGAAAAGTCAGTGAATGATTAAAATAGCCTGATTGCTAGAGGCAGAGGGGTCATCATCCTGGGTGACAGCAGGTCATGCACACGTAAGCACCAGCACACTCAGTAGCCGTGGGATAAGGGTCATGGACCAGGACTGGACCCTGAGTGAGAATCCACTGTGAGTGTACAAAGGACAATTAAGCAGCTTCTACTTTCAAGGAATTTCCAATTGAGTGGTGGGCCAGGGGAATAGAGAGAGAGCCATCACTGACCCAGAGGGAATTTCTGGGCAAATTGGGAAGATGCTCCTCCCAACCCCATCTTCCAGGTGCACACAGTCATGGACCAGGAAGCATAGCTGGGTGGGTGATCTGGGGGGATTTCAGCTCACCAGGTACCCTTGTATACTGAGCCTGAATGATTCAGATATAGCATCTTGAGTCCATTGAGAGAAGGCCAGAGGGATGAATGTGGATGAAGCTGGCCTGCTCCAGGCAGCAGGTGGGCCTAAGGAAGGATAATCAAAGAAACTGCTTCTCACCTTGATTCTGCCACATCTGGAGTCAGGGTGCTCCCTTCTCCTCTGACCCATATCCCCAGACTTCCTGCTGCTTTCCACAGGGAGTTCTTGGTGTATAGAAGCAGCTCAGACTTGGAATCTGGAAATGGAGTTAAAGTCAGAAATAGTCACAGCTTTCTGTGTGAGCTTGGATGAGTAACTGAACTTCACACTTCAATCTCTTCGATGACATGATTTTTTTTTTTTTTAATGTGTTGAGGTACAACCGAGACAGAAATTATTCCACAAGCCAACGTGTGTAACCCATGTTAGATGTCATAGGGTAAAATGAAAAGTCACAGTCCTAACCTGAATGAAAAGGCAATTCATGTGTTTACTGATATGGTTGGATTAAATCTATCATTCTACTTTTTCTACTTACCTTCTCTGTTATTTTTATAGTTTCTTTTGTATTCACTGATTTTTAAAAAATTGTATTCCCCCTTTCTCTTTGGTAGCCATAAATTTGTTTTCTGTCAGTGCGTCCATTTCTGCTTTGTTAAAAAGTTCATTTGCATCATTTTTTTAGATTCCACATATAAGTGATATCACAGGATATTTATCTCTAACTGACTTCACTTAGTGTTATAATCTCTGGGTCCATCTATTTTACTACAGATGGCATTATTTCATTCTTTTTAATGGCTTAGTAGTATTCCATTGTATATATGTACCATTTCTTCTTTATCCATCTTTTGATGGACACTTACATTGTTTCCATATCTTGGCTATTATAAATAGTGTTGCTATGAACATTGGGGTGCATGTAGTTTTTCAAATTAGAATTTTCATCTTTGCCAGATATATGTTCAGGAGTGGAATTGCTAGGTTGTATTGTAGCTCTACTGTTAGCTTTGTAAGGAACCTCTATGCTGTTCTCCATAGTGGCTGCACTAATTCACATTCCCACCAGCAGTGTAGAAGAATTCCCTTTCTCTTCACACCCTCTCCAGCATTCATTACTTGTAGACTTTTCAGTGATGGCCTTTCTGACCGGTGTGAGATGATACCTTGTTGTGGTTGGACTGATGAATTTTTATTATACTTTTTTGTCCCTTTTGTTGACTTATTAACTACAATTCTTTGTTGTATTATTTTGATAATTTTTTTCAGGATTATAGTACACATTTTAACTTATCAGTCTACCCTCAAAGAGCGTTGTGTCACTTCATGTACAGTATAAAACCTTACAATGGTATATGTCCACTTGTTCTTCGTTCAATTGTTGTCAGATAATTTCCTTCTATACATATGATAGAAACAACACCACACTTTTCTTTGAACAATGAATTATCTTTCAAAGTGACTTAAATAAAAAAGAAAAAATATGTATACATATACTTACTCACATAGTTATCATTTTCTACACTGTTCACTCCTGGAAGTTGATATTTATTTCTATTTTGTTTCACTTTCTTTTTGCGTTTCTTGTAGTGCCAGTTAGCTGGTGCCTAATTCTTTCAGATTTTGCATGTCTTTTTTTTGCCTTTGTTTTAAAAGGTATTTTTACTTGGTATAGAATGGGAGGTTGGGAGTGTTACTCTTTCAGTAATTAAAAGATGTTTTCCTACTATCTTCTTCCTGACATTGTTTCTGTTATCTTTTTTCAGAACTATGCTATTATCTTTATTCCTCTGTACATAATGTGTCTTTTCCCCTGGCTATCTAAAAGATAGGATTTTAACATTTATCACTCATTTTAAACAACTATGATAATGTTTTATTTAGCAAAATCCAATACACACTACTGAGAAAATCTTTTAGCAAGTTAAAAATAACAGAAAACTTTTTTAACCTGATAATGGTAATCCACAAAATTCTACAGCTAACATTGTACTTAATAGTTTTCCCTAAGATCCGGAATGTCCACTCAACTCCTTCTATTCAATATTGTGCTGGAGATGATAGCCAGTGCAATAAAATATGATAAAGAAAAAAATAAGTGAAATGTCTTTATATACAAACAATGTGTCTATATCAACATGAATATCTTTGTAGAAAATTCTATGAGATATTATATAAATAAAATATATAACATATGGCTTGGTTAATGGTGGCTTAGTTGCTAAGTCATGCCCAACTCTTTGTGACCCCATGGACTGTAGTCTGCCAGGCTCCTCTGTCCATGGGATTCTTCAGGCAAGAATACTAGAGTGGGTTGCCATTTCCTTCTCCATATTATTTCTACCAGAACTAGTAAGTTTGACAAATTGCAAGATGAGGTCTATGTATAAAAGTCAATTTCATTTCTATATATTAACAAGTAAGAATCAAAAATTGAAATTTTAAAAATAGCACTTATAATATCTTTAAAGATAGAAAATACTTGACAGAAGATTTCCTATTCACTGAAAACTAAAAAAAAAAAAAAAATGCTGACAAACTATGTAAGTCCTAAATAAATGAGAGTTAAACACTGTGTTGGTAAATTGACAGATTAATGTCGTTAGGATGACAAAATCTTCACAAATGGATCTATAGATTCAGTGCAATCCCAATTAAAATCTTAATAAGATTTTAGGTAGAAATTGAAAAGTCAATTCTAAGATTCACATGGACATACAGAGAATCTAGACTCCACAAAATAATAAAGGTGAAGAACTAACACTGCTTAACTTAAAAACTTACTATAAAGCTGCAATAATCAACAAAGTATGATTTTGGCATAAAGTTAGACAAATAATACAATTGCATAGAATTGAGAGTCCAGAAATAAACCCTCACAAATATGCAGTACTGATTTTTTACAAAATTGTAGAGGACATTCTGTGTAACAAGAATTAAAAAAAAATTGCTGGAACAGTTAAATATTTGTATGCAAGATCTATACTCCTCATCTATTAATAAGTAATTCAAATTGGATCATAGACCTAAGTATAAAGCTCTAATAAACTTCTAGGGAAAATTCTCATTGAATTCTAGGGAAAATTCTCATTGACTTAGGGTTGAGCAAAGGTTTCTTAGGTATGACACCAAAAAGTTGTTCTACTAATAAACAAGAAAACAAAATAAGTGATCAATTGGACTTCATAAAAATGAAAGCTTCTGTTCTTTTCAAGTCTCTATTCAAGTAGTGAAAAGACACACCATACTCTGAGAGAAAATATTTGCAAAGTATTTATCTCACAAAGGATTTGTATTCAGATTATATTAAGTAATTCTCCAAACTCAACAGTAAGAAAACAAATAGCCAAATTTTTAAAAATGGGCAAGAGATTTGAACAGACACCTTCCAGTACTTGGATGCAATCTCAAAAATGACAGAATGATCTTTGTTCATTTCCAAGGCAAACCATTCAATACCACAGTAATCCAAGTCTATGCCCCAACCAGTAATGCTGAATAAGCTGAAGTTGAACAGTTCTATGAAGACCTACAAGACCTTCTAGAACTAACACTGAAAAAAGATATTCTTTTCATTATAGGGGACTGGAATGCAAAAGTAGGAAGTGAAGGAACACCTGGCAAATGTGAAAGGAACAGGCAAATGTGGCCTTGAAGTACGGAATGAAGCAGGGCAAACGCTGATAGAGTTTTGCCAAAAGAACGCACTGGTCATAGCAAACACCCTCTTCCAACAACACAAGAGAAGGCTCTACACATGGATATCACCAGATGGTTAACACCGAAATCAAATTGATTATATTCTTTTCAGCCAAAGATGGAGAAGCTCTATACAGTCAGCAAAAATAGACTGGGAGCTGACCGTGGCTCAGATCATGAACTCTTTATTGCCAAATTCAGACTTAAATTGAAGAAAGTGGAGAAAACCACTAGACCATTCAGGTATGACCTAAATCAAATCCCTTCTGACTATACAGTGGAAGTGAGAAATAGATTTAAGGGACTAGATCTGATAGACAGAGTGCCTGATGAACTATGGACGGAGGTACATTGTACAGGAGACAGGACTAAAGACCATCCCCAAGAAAAAGAAATGCAAAAAAGCAAAATGACTGTCCGAGGAGGACTTACAAATAGCTGTGAATATAAGGGAAGCAAAAAGCAAAGGAGAAAAGGAAAGATATATCCATCTGAATGCAGAGTTTCAAAGAATAGTAAGGAGAGATAAGAAAGCCTTCTTCAGTGATCAGTGCAAAGAAATAGAGGAAAACAATAGAATGGGAAAGACCTGAGATCTCTTCAAGAAAATTAGAGATACCAAGGGAACATTTCATGCAAAGGTTGGCTCAATAAAAGACAGAAATGGTAGGAACCTAACAGAAGCAGAAGATATTAAGATGAGGTGGCAAGAATACACAGAAAAACTATACAAAAGAGATCTTCATGACCCAGATAATCACGATGGTGTGATCACTCACCTAGAGCCAGACATCCTGGAATGTGAAGTCAAGTGGGCCTTAAGAAGCATCACTACGAAAAAAGCTAGTGGAGGTGATGGAATTCCAGTTGAGCTATTTCAAATCCTGAAAGATGATGCTATGAAAGTGCTGCACTCAATATGCCAGAAAATTTGGAAAATTTAGCAGTGGCCACAGGACTGGAAAAGGTCAGTTTTCATTCCAATCCCAAAGAAAGGCAATGCCAAAGAATGCTCAAACTACCGCACAATTGCACTCATCTCACATGCTAGTAAAGTGAATCTTAAAATTCTCCAAGCCAGGCTTCAGCAATACATGAAGCATGAACTTCCATGTGTTCAAGCTGGTTTTAGAAAAGGCAGAGGAACCAGAGATCAAATTGCCAACATCCGCTGGATCATCGAAAAAGCAAGAGACAGAAAAACATCTATTTCTGCTTTATTGGCTATGCCAAAGCCTTTGACTGAGTGGATCACAATAAACTGTGGAAAATTCTGAAAGAGATGGGAATACCAGACCATCTGACCTGCCTCCTGAGAAACCTGTAGGCAGGTCAGGAAGCAACAGCTAGAACTGGACATGGAACAACAGGCTGGTTCCAAATAGGAAAAGGAGTACATCAAGGCTGTATATTGTCACCCTGCTTATTTAACTTCTATGCAGAGTACATCATGAGAGACACTAGGCTGGAAGAAGCACAAGCTGGAATCAAGATTGCAGGGAGAAATATCAATAACCTCAGATATGCAGATGACACCACCCTTATGGAAGAAAGTGAGGAAGAACTAAAGAGCCTCTTGATCAAAGTGAAAGAGGAGAGTGAAGAAGTTGGCTTAAAGCTCAACATTCAGAAAACTAAGATCATGGCATCCAGTCCCATCACCTTTTGGCAGATAGATGGGGAAACAGTGGAAACAGTGACTGACTTTATTTTTCTGGGCTCCAAAATCACTGCAGATGGTGATTTCAGCCATGAAATTAAAAGATGCTTACTCCTTGGAAGGAAAGTTATGACCAACCTAGACAGCATACTAAAAAGCAGAGACATTACTTTGTCAACAAAGGTCCATCTGGTCAAGGCTATGGTTTTCCCAGTGGTCATGTATGGATGTGAGAGTTGGACTATAAAGAAAGCTGAGCGCTGAAGAATTGATGCTTTTGAACTGTGGTGTTGGAGAAGACTCTTGAGAGTCCCTTTGACTGCAAGGAGATCCAACCAGTCCATCCTAAAGGAGATCAGTTCTGGATGTTCATTGGAAGGACTGATGTTGAAGCTGAAACTCCAATACTTTGGCCTCCTGAAATGAAGAGCTGACTCATCGGAAAAGACCCTGATGCTGGGAAAGATTGCGGACAGGAGGAGAAGGGACGACAGAGGATAAGATGGTTGGATGGCAGCACGGACTCATTGGACATGGGTTTGGGTGGACTCCGGGAGTTGGTGAAGGACAGGGAGGCCTGGCGTGCTGCGGTTCATGGGGTCGCAATGAGTCGGACACGACTAAGGGACTGAACTGAACTTATCAAAGAGATATACAGATAGCAAAATAAGAAGGCAACTAAAAATTTGTTGAACAATATTAGCTTTTAGGAAATGCAAATTAAAGCAATATGAAGCCACTACATGTCTACTGAAATGGCTAAAATGAAAAAGATTGATATTATTATGTATTGGAGGGGGTTATGGCAAAGCTGGAACTCTCATAACTTTTGTTGGGTTTGATGTTACAACCACTTGGGAAAACATTTGAATCTTTCTTTTTTGGTTCTCTTTTCTTTTTTTTTTTCATTTATTTTTATTAGTTGGAGGCTAATTACTTTGCAATATTGTAGTGGTTTTTGCCGTACATTGACATGAATCAGCCATTGAATCTTTTATATTTTCTTATTTTTTTGTTTTTGATTTTTTTATTTTTTTCCCATATTTATATTAGTTGGAGGCTAATTACTTTACAATATTGTAGTGGTTTTTGACATACATTGACATGAATCAGCCATGGATTTACATGTGTTCCCCATCCTGAACCCCCCTTCCACTTCCCTCCCCATCCCATCCCTCTGGTTTTAAATTAAACACAGAGATTTCCCTTGTGGGCCAGTGGTTGATAATCCATCTTCCAATACAAGGGCCATGGGTTCAGTCCCTGATCAGGGAACTAAGATCCCACATGCTGTGAAGCAACTAAGCCTGAAAACCACCAGCACGGAGCCCATGCAGTTTAGAGCCCGCGTGCCGCAGAAAGACAAGGCTCTGCCGCAGCTAAAGAAGCCCGTGTGCTGCCACCAGAAGAGCCCGCATGCCACGGCAAAGACCCAGTGCTGCCAAAAATAAAAATAAATTTAAAAAATTTATAAAAACAGAAAAAAGAAAATTTTTAAAAATTAAAAAATAAAAATGCACATGTCATATGATCTAGTCATTTTACCCCTAAGTATGTAACCTATAAGAAAGGAAAGCTTAAGTCCATACAGAGGTTATACTTCAGTGTTCCTGGCAGCTCTATTTGTAATACCCCAAAACTAGCAACTATGTAAATGTCCACCAACAGGTGAAGGTTCAACTGTGGCATATCCATACAGTGGGATATGCCAGGATATAGAAAGGAATGATTTCTTGACATTTTGTCATCTATGTTGACATTTATCAACATGGATGAATCTGAAAATAATTATGTTGAATGAAAATTTAAAAAACAGACCAAAACAGGATGCATTCTGTCCAGTCCCATCTATGCATGTTCATAGATTACACAATCATAATCTAGTATATAATGACAGATCGTGAATTTCTTGGCAAGAGTAGGGTGGAGTGAGGAGAGCAGAAAGCAGGCAAAGTCGCAGGAGGAAAATTTGGGTGATGGAGCTTTATATTCATTATCTTGATTATGGTGATGATTTCATGGGTATACCAGATGTCAAAACTTACCAAACGGTTCCTTTAAATATGTACAGGTTACCTTTCAACTGTCTTCATCCTATTCCTCCTTCTAAGATAAAGAAATACTAAAGATGTCATATACAACATGGTAAATATAATTAACACTGCTGTATATTATATATGCAAGTTAGAGTAAATCCTGAGTTCTCATCACAGGGATATTTTTTGTTCCATTTCTTTAATTGTATATCTATATGAGATGATGGATATTCACTAAATTTATCGTGATAATCACTTCAAGATGTATATAAGTCAGATCATTCTGCTATATCCATTAAACTTACACAGTGCTGCATGTCAGTTGTATCTCAAAAAAAAAAAAAACTGGAAGAAAAAAATATGGGTGGTTTATGGTATGTCAATTATACTTCAATTAGACTGCTGAAGAAATTCAAAATAAAATAAGAGATAGGTTTTGATTAATTGATGACAAAGATGGGGGCTTCATAATGGATATCTGGAGAAACATGCTATTCAGGTAAATCCATATTTGTTGATTCAATCCATATGATATTTATATAATTATCATTAAGCATGTAACAATAGCCTGATGCTAAAAAAAATTCATTGATCTGAACCACAGAGTGAATGCATTTATTGTCCATAAATTAAACATCTTGTGGGGGCAAAAAGACATCCAGAAAGCTTTTAAGGTGAGATACCTTAAAAGGATAACCAGAGCCATGGATGCTCATTTTAAGTGTAAGTAGATCTGACACATTGAAGACTTGCAAAAAAATGATAAATTCACTCTTTGAAGAGACATCAAATACCTGTTCCAGATACTCCTCTGCATTGAGTAAGGGCTGAACCCTGCCTTGCTCTCTCTGAATGGTCCATTATTCACGAGATAGACACAGGGAAACATGCATAATGAAAGGGCTATGAAGATCCACCTTTGTTGACAAAGGTCCATATAGTCAAAGCGATGGTTTATCCAGTAGTCATGTATGGATGTGAGAGTTGAATCATAAAGAAGGCTGAGGACCAAAGAATTGATCCTTTTGAAGTGTGGTACTGGAGAAGACTCTTGAGAGCCCCGTGGACAGCAAGGAGATCAAACCAGTCCTTCCTAAAGGAAATCAGTGTTGAATTTTCATTGGAAGGACTGATGCTGAAGATGAAGCTCCAATAATTTGGCCACCTGATGTGAACAGCTGACTCATTGGAAAAGATTGATGCTGGGTAAGGTTGAGAGCAGGAGGAGAAGGGGATGACAGAGGATGAGACAGTTGAATGGCATCACAGACTTGATGCACATGAGTTTGAGCAAATTCTGGGAGATAGTGAAGGACAGGAAAGCCTGGTGTGTTTCAGTCCATAGGGTCACAAAGAGTCTGACATGACTTAGTGACAGAACAGCAATAATCACACCATTTGCCCACTCCACTGGTTTTTCCAGGATCTCCAAGCTTTGGCTCTGGTCACCACTGCATCTCACTTCCTGGTCCTTCTCTAGCAATTCTAACCTAAGCATGAATAATTCCCCTTTATTTTGGTTTATTGTATACAATTTTGGGGGTTTTGAGAAGGAACTTTACTAAAGGATGCAGAGAAAAATAGAATAAGCCAAACAGGAAAAGTTGTGAATAAAAAGAAATGATGAAATAACAGAGCAAAAAGTTTTTTCTTATTATAATCAGACTGGCTACTGTACTTTAATGGGCACTCAGGGCTCAACTCCTTCATTCAGTTGCACTGAATCCCAAAGCATGGTCCAGCTTTTTAAACTCCAGACACAAGGCCAGTTTCTATTGGTGGTGACCCTGAGTCTGGAATGACCTCTTGAGATGTGAGCCCTGCGTCATCTTTATGAGCCCGAGGCTGAGGATGCTTCCTTTTAGAGCTCTCCAAAGGGCCTCCGAGAATTTTAGTGCATGTGTGCCAAGTCACTTCAGTTGTGTCCGACTCTTTGCAACCCCACACCTATAGCCTCCCAGGCTCCTCTGTCCATGGGATTCTCTAGGCAAGAATACTGGAGTGGGTTGTTGTGCCCTCCTCCAGAGGATTTTCCTGACCCAGGGATTGAAGCCAAGTCTTTTTCATCTCCTGCATTGGCAGGTGGGCTCTTTACCACTAGCTCCATCTAGGAAGCCCCCTAGAATTCTAGATACTTCTCTATTCCACCCTAGCTCTCCAAGGCAGAAATCATGTCTGTCTTGTCTGCAACTCTGTTCCCAGCATACCGCACAGCTTTCAGCATCAGTAGGTTTAAGTATCTGTTAAATGAAAGCGTATTCTCTAGCCTACAGCTACCTTCACTGACCCAGTAAGTCTGCCTGTTCACTTCTCTTGTAGTTATTAACAATTCTGGGTGCAAGAATGTCTGGCCTGACCTGTTTGTTACATTTTTTGAAACCCACTTTCAAAAATTGGTCAGAAATCTGTTTTGGATCCCAGTTCTATCATGTTGGGACCTGGTGACCGAGGTCAATTTACCTGCTATTTGTTGTTGTTCAGTTACTCAGTCCTGTCCGACTCTTGGCAACCCATGGACTGCAGCATGCCAGGCTTCCTTGTCCGTCATCATTTCCTGGAGATTGGTCAGAATCATGCCCATTGGGTTGGCGATGCCATCCAACCATCTCATCCTCTGTCATCCCCTTCTCCTCCTGCCTTCAATCTTTCCTAGCATCAGGGTCTTTTCTAATGAGTCAGCTGTTCTCATCAGGGGGCCAAAGTATTGGAGCTTCAGCTTCAGCATCAGTCCTTCCAATGAATATTCAGGACTGATTTTCTATAGGATGGACTGGTTTGCTCCTTGTTGTCCAATGGACCCTCAAGAGTCTTCTTCAACACCACAGTTTAAAAGCATCAATTCTTAGGTGCTCAGCTTTCTTTATGGCCCAGGATCATCCATACATGACTACTGGAAAAACCATAGCTTTGACTATATGGACCTGCTATTTAGAACCCCATTTTTCTCATTGATAGAGCAGGTATGAAAATCATCATCTGGACCATGTGGGGGATAGCTATAATAAACTGTCTTCAGAATGGGCTGCAGTAGTTTAATCTGTGAAGGACACATGCATGTTGGGAGTTGGGGGACGGGAGGCCTACTCCCTACGTGTCTCTATCGTCTGTTCCAGGCACAGACCCTTCCTCCGGGAGAGCACTCTGGGCCTCTGTACCTGTCCTCTGTCTGCTTTGATTAGAGAGCTTGAGAGAAAGAGCAGAGGCCACGTGGATCCTTACTTTCCTCTTGTTTCCCTCTGTCTCTAGCCAGCCTGCCTGTAGGAAGGACATACTTTCAACTCTTCCTCTCCGTGCGTCTACAGGTGAAGGTCTGATTTTCAGAGCTCTCTGAGGCTGGGAGGATAATCAATATCAAGTGTGTGTAAGTCGCTCAGTTGTGTCCAACTCTGTGACCCCATGGACTGACTGTAGCCCATGAGACTCCTCTGTCCATGGGATTCTCCAGGCAAGAAACTGGAGTGGGTTGCCACTCCCTTCTCCAGGGAATCTTCCTGACTCGGGGATCAGACTGTATCTCCTGCATTGCAGACAGATTCTTTACTGTCTGAGACACCAGGGAAGCCCCAATCAACATTAAGGGTAGAGTTATATCAAGCCAACTGGTCTGACCCAGTTAAAATACAGTCTCCATCCTGGTCTTTATTGGTAATAACATCACTGCTCTGATACATCTGTCTGATAGGGCTTCCCCAGTGGCTCAGCTGTAAAGACTCTGCCTGCTATGCTGGAGACACGGGACACATAGATTTGATCTCAGGGTGACCCATCTCAGGGTTCAACCACTGTCCTCTCTCTCATTCCAACATTACCCCTCCTTTCTCCTGCTCTCACCACATTGCAGACCTTGAGTTTAAGCTTCTCTTTAAATCTCCCCCAAGGAACCTTCCCTTTCTCTTGGCAACTGGAGATTGACTCTCTGGGTAAAGTGCACAGTGTTGATGTGTATGAAGGACATTCTGGAGAAATAAATTTTGCAGAAGATGAGTGAAGGCTTAGAGAAGAAACGCTGGCTCTGGCAAAAGACAGGAACCCTGGAGGCTGTGCCACCCCCTCTGTGAGTGATGGACCTGTTCAGTCTGAGTTACTGCCACATGCCAGATTATCATTTTGAATTGTTCAATATGGCTGCAGGAGGAGCAGGCAAGAACTCACCGCAGCCATTTTAATCATCATCGGGGTTCGATTTTGACACGGGGTGCTTGCTGGCAGATAGATACCAAGAGACAGTTTTTTGCACCTGGGTGTCAGAAGTCCACAAAGTTTAGTAAAATTAGTCATGTCTTGAGCCTGTTTGAGACCTTGTCAATTGAGAGACCAAGGAGAAGCAGAGGAAGAAGGTCTCCAGGTCTGAAAGAGTCCCCGTTTAGGTCCCCAGACCTGGTAACCAGTTAATGGAAAGCTGGTTAGATGCTAGATTTACAAGTCTAGATTTATGCTAGACTCACTTTGCCAGTGGAAAAACACATTCAGAGGCAGGATGTTGTGGAAATAAGACCATTAAGGGGTCAGAAGACTGGTTTGAAATCCTGGATTAGCTCCTAAAAAGCTGATTGACCCAAAGTAAGTTACCAGACATCCCTGAATCTAGATTTCCGTATGTATGAAATGAAAGAAAATTGTACCTGCTTTCTCTTAACCCATAGTGGCATTATGAGAATCAAAAGGAAGAGTGCACTTCAGATGACTTTATAAGCTATGATACCATTTAACAAACACGAGACACTGCTGGCCTCTGGCAGTTTCTTACTTCCCTTCCCTCATCCTCCTGTCTCTTCAGCCTTTACTTCCTAAATCCTTCCTGCAGCAACTTAAGTTCTCCCAGCACGCCTTATAGAGAAGTCCTCTATACTCTGCTCATATCCTCTGTGCCCAAATTCAAATAGTTCTATTCTGTTAATTTCCCCAGGGGCTATAGTGTCTTCAGTCATCCAAAGTAGAGATTGTCTCAGGGTATGGCAGTAATAACATAATAGTCATCATTGGAGGAAATGGATCTCTAGCATGGGCATTTCAGGCAGGCAGCCTGAAAGGTCGTTACTTCTCAAGGCCTCTAAGCCTGCAGGTCAGGTTAGCTGAGAGGGAACAGATGGATGCAGAGCCGACAAAGCTCACCTGTGCTGAAGCCTGTCTCCCAACACTGGCCTGCTATGGAGATCCAAGGGAGTTGCCATGTGCATTATGCATTTTGATCCAGGAGCATAGTCTTAGAGCAGCCTTCTAAATATTGCATTCAGGTTTGGTCTGCTTTTGAACTTGCTAGTATTTCTTCGTACCTGGAATGTCAAATTGAAGGCTCAGAGCACAGTGCTAAAGCCCAAACTGCAGCTTCTTTTACATGCCCCAAGCGGAAGTGCCTACAACAAAAACTAGTCAAATCCTATAGTTAACTGGTGCATCATTCATACGTTAGTAGGTGCTGTGGATCGATCAGAACAGACAGGCTCTGGGGAAGCTCAGCCTGGACAGGAAAAAATGGCTTGGAATGCAAGAGAAACCCTCAAAGACAAGCAAGAATTCCATCTTTTATTAATCTCTTTATTCATTGATTGATTGAATCATTCATCCCTCACCAAAATATGTTATGGTTTTCAGTGTTCTAGGCACATCCTAGCTGGGGGGAATCCAACATGTTTTCAAAGAAGAGGATGAAATACTTGAATAAGCCTGAAAGGAACAAAAATATCTCAGTAGGGAGAGATGGGGAAGATAACACACACAAAGCAGCTATAAGATCACCACTAGTAAAGGCTAAGGAAATTGATGGAGTGGTGAGTTAGTTGTAGGGAAGAAGTGAGGGATGGGACCAGAACTGTGGATAGAGTCAGAATTCAATAGACCAGATATAGTGCATCAAGGAATCTAGACATCATGCTGAAGGCAATGAGAATCCACATGTTTTTTTTTTTTTTTTAAAACAAGAGACGTACCCTGGAGAGGGGCCTCCCAGGTGGTGCTCGTGGTCGAGAACTCATCTGCCAGTGCAGGTAGACTTAAGAGAAGTGGTTTCCATCTCTGTGTCGGGAAGATCCCCTGGAGGAGGGCACGGCAACCCACTCCAGTATTCTTGCCTGGGAAATTCCATGGTTGGAGGAGCCTGGTGGGCTACAGTCCACGTAGAGTCAGACATGACTTAGCAACTAAACCATACCCTGGTGAAGGAAATGGTAACCCATTCCAGTGTTCTTGCCTGGAAAATCCCGTGGACAGATGAGCCTGGCAGGCTATAGTCCATGGGGTCGCAAAGAGTTGGATCCAACTTAGTGACTAAGCAACAACAAAATGACTTGACAGTACTTTTGACATTAGGAAGCCCACCCTAGCCATAGCATCAGAGAAATAGTAAAGGTGGTAGAGATGAGGATGAGAATGAATACAGGGAGAATAGTTAAGAGATAACTGTCATAGACATAACAAGGGACCAAAATGGGCAATGAGAGTGGGAGTGAAAACAATGGAATAAAATCAGGAGAAGCTCTGGAGGTAAGATTACTGTCAGATTAACCTGGCAGCAACTTGGGTTTGGGACTTGAGGTAGAAAAGGGGGACCAGCTTGAGTAACTGGAAGGATGGAAGTGAGAAAAAGCACACAGGAGCAGGAGCAGGTGATGGGAAAGAAGAAGGACTCCATTATGGCATTGGTGAGCTTGATGCTTAATCCTATGAGATAAGGGAAGCTACCAGAGTAGGCAGTTGGATAGACAAGCTTGGATCCCAGAAGGGCAGCAAGGCTTCAGGATATATGTTTGCATCAAACATACAGTTGGATGACGCTCAAGTTTTCTGTCAACAACTGAAAACTCCAAGGTGTGGGGAAAAGAGAAGGACCAATTTCTTCCTTCTTTCTTTTCCTTTTCCTATTTGGCTTTTTCCTTCTTCATGCCAGTGTCTCCTTACTCTGATCAACCATGCCCATGCTGCTCACCCAACTCCATCTATCTCCCTATCTTGGTGGAGTAAAAGATGAGAGGGAATGTGTTGGTTCAGTGGCCACGAAGTTAGGAAGAAACCCTAAGGTAGGGGAGAAGGAGAAAGATGATTCCTTACAGAAAACTGGCTGTGACTGAATGCAGAATCCAATCAATTAGTACCTATTTCAGATGACTTATATCATGGTTCCATGTGGGATTATGGACTGTAGATCTCTTGACTTCTTATTGTTGTTCCCAGTTCAACAACTTTCTGCTCCCTCTAAAAATCATGTGTTTCCCACCCCTGGGTCCAGAGACTGACATGCCCCGCCCACCTCTGCACTTTGTTAATGGCATCTGTCTCATGGCACTTGCTCCTTCTCCCTGTCACTTACATAAGTCTTATCTTCTTTGGGAGTTCAGCCAAAGCCCCAACTTCTCCATGCCACCATACCCAGTTATTACAGCCCACTTATTTGCTCACCCTTCTTTATTGGATGAACAGCACACACATTTGAGGACTTAATTAGATACCTCCTGAATCATTTCTTAATTATTTCAGTAAATTGCAGTCTCCTTGCTGGAGAGCATGGGCTTCCCTGGTGGTTCAAATGATAAAGAATCTGTCCTCAATGCAGGAGACCTGGGTTTGATTCCTAGATCTGGAAGATCCTCTGGAGAAGGGAATGGCTACCCACTCCAGTATTCTTGCTTGGAGAATCCTATGCAGAGAGGAGCCTGGCGGACTACAGTCCATGGGGTTGAGAAGAGTCGGACACGGCTGAGTGACTAATGCTTTCACTTTCGGGAGAGCATGGTCCTAACCAGAGTTGAGAGCTGTAAAAGCTCTGAGAAACCATTGGCGATTGTTCTTGAGCGTCCACAGTTCTCTTCTTGCGTCTGCACCACCAGGTCTGTCCTTCTATGGGGTTAATCTAGGTAACTAGTAGAAAGAAGGATGACAAATCTTAGAAAGCTCAACATTGTTTTCATTAGAAAAGACAAAGTGCTATTTGAGACAGACAAAGAAGAAAAAATAACTCCAGAAATGTGGAGAAAGGGATGAGAGAACCAGAAAAGCCTGGGCTGACTTTGGTCAGAGCTTTAGGAAATTTGGGAAAACACGTCTGGTGAGTGACTGCTGTCCTGTGATGAGAAGGACTGGGGTGAAGAATGGGTCGAAATGACTTGGATATTTTTGCTTGTCATAAAATGCAAAGTGTTGGGGGATCTTAAACTATATAAACTGTTTTCTTTCTTTCCTTGTTATTACAAAGGAAATCAGTTTTAATTCTACTGCAATTAATAAAATATGAAAGAAGTTGCAAGTATCTGTGTGTCAAGAATATCTTAAAATCTTACTGCCTTTGAGAACAGTGAACACCCCCCGGCAAATTTTAGGAAAAACATATCAATAAAACTTCTGATGAACATGGATTGTGTGCCTGCCTTGCTTATGCTATGTGCTATGGGCAATTTCAAAAAACAAATCACTAAAGTATTATTTAAATTATTGGTTAAAAATTGGGGACATTTAAAAATATACAAAAGTACAAGGAAGAAGGTGACAGTCACCCATATGCCAACCCCTAAAGGTAATGCCTTAACATTTTCCCAAATTAAAATACATGCATACAGATGGTCAGCTGGCACATGACAAGATGATCAATATCACTAATCATCAGGGAAATGAAAATCAAAACCACAGTGAGATATCACCTCACACCTATGGGAATGGCTATTATCAAAAATAACAAATAACAAGAGTTGGTGAGGAAGTGGGGAAAAAAGAACTCTCCTGCACTGTTGGTGGGAAGTTAAACTGGTACAACCACTATGGAAAACAGTATAGACATTCCTCAAAAAATTAAAAATAGAACTACCATATGATCCAGCTCTTCTACTCCTGAGTATTTAACCAAAGAAAACAAAAAGGCTAATTAAAAAAGATATGTGCACCCCTATATTCACTGTGGGGCTTCTCTGGTAGCTCAGTCAGTAAAGAATCTGCCTGCAGTGCAGGAGACCCAGGTTCAATCCCTGGGTCGGGAAGATTCTCTGAAGAAGGAAATGGCAAACTACTCCAATATCTTTGCCTGGAGAATCCCATGGACAGAGGAGCCTGGTGGGCTGCAGTCCATGGGGTCTCAAAGAATCGGGCACGACTGAGAGACTAACACACACATACTCACTGCAGCACTATTTACAAAAGCTAAGAAAATACCCTGAGTGCTCATCAAGAGATGAACGGATATAGTATATATGCAATGGGATATTAGCCATAAAAATGGAATAAAATCTTATCATTGCAACAACATAGATGGACTTAGAGCTTATCATGTTTAGTGAAACATGACAGAGAAAGACAGACGCTGTGTGACTTCATTTAAATGTGGAATCTAAAAAACAAAGCAAATGAGCAGACATAACAAAGCAGAAACAGAGTCATAGCCACAGAGGACAAAGAGGTGATTGCTAGAGGGGTAGGGGATGGGAGGGTTAGAGAAATAGGGGAGGGAGATTAAGAGATACAAACTTCCGATTGCAAAATAAGTGTCACGAGTATGAAGTGAACAGTGTGGAGAACACCGTCAATAATCATGTAATATCTTTGTATGGTGACAGCTGGTAACTAGACTCATCATGGTAATCAGTTGCTATGTATAGAAATATCGGATTAACATAGTGTTGTAGGTCAATTATACTTCAAAAAACAAGCAAACAAACCAGCAAACTCATAGACACAGAGATTAGATTTATAGTTACTGAAGGCTGGGAGGGGAGGTGGGGTGGAGATAGGGACAGCTGAATGTAGCCAGTCAAAATGTACAAAGTTCCAGTTATAAGATACATAAGAACTAGGGATGTAGTGTACAACATGAATAAAGTAATTAACATTGCTGTCTATGTTCTGTGGGCTTCTCTTGTAGCTCAGCTGGTAAAGAATCTGCTTGCAATGCGGGAGACCTGGGTTCAATCCCTGGGTTGGGAAGATTCCCTGGAGAAGGAAAAGGCTACCCACTCCAGTACTCTGGCCTGGAGAATTCCATGGACTGTATAGTCCATGGGGTCACAAAGAGTAGGACACGGCTGAGTGACTTTCACCTCACCTCACCTCTATGTTCTGTATGGAGGTTGTTAAGATAGCAAATCTAAAGAGTTATCTTCAAGAAGAAAAAAGTATTTCTTTTCTATTTCTTTAATTTTGTACCTACATGAGATGATGACTATTATTAAACTTATTGTGGTAATAATTTCATGATGTATGTAAGTCAAATCATTGTGCTTCACGTCTTAAATGTATGCAGTGCACTATGTAAATTATATCTCAATAAAACTGAAGGAAAAGAACATTTAGCTATTGGCCTTGAATTTTTTTAAAGGAAGAATCTCTTTTTATAAAAAAGAATGAACTATTTAACTTTTTAAAACAAATAGAAGAAAATACAAAGATGACAGTAAAACATCACTACAAATCATACCATCCAGAAATGATCATTATTGTAACTAGGTGAACATCATTCTGAACATGTTTTCCTGCAAATATACAGTTGAAAGGGGAGATATTAAGGATATTAGGGAAACAGTTTCATAAGAGATCCTATTTTTAAATAAATGTAATTAATTTAATATTACTTGAAGAAAAAGAATCTGATGTTAAATTATAAGAATCTCTGGACTTAAAATACCTCTGTCACCACAGGTGAGAGCTTTTCCTAAAAGATTCCTTTTTACTTTAAAATGGGAGATGTAAAAGCAGTAAGAGGTGAGAGTTATGATTTTTAGGTGACATTTGCCCTCTGTCTCTCTTTTTAAAATTTAATTAAATTTTTTGTCCTTAATATTCACAATGATTAGGCAACTTTTCTACAGCAGTAATTTGGTCCCCCACTTTCCAATGGATTTATCGGTTACAAGTCAGGTTTCTGCACCAGCTTATTTCTTTTCATTAGGGCTTCAGTCTCACATTCCATGCCATTTTGTGCTTTTATTGTCTCATTCACAAGTTCTTGTTTTGTTGACGATATCTTATTAGGTTATTCTATAACAGAGGTTGGTAAATGTGTTATGGATGTAGCAAGACAATAAATATATTGGGTTTTGCAGGCCGTAGTTTAACTACCTAACTTTGCATTTAGCATGAAGGCAGCCTCAGAGAATGCATCATTGAAAGGGTATGACTGTGTGCTAATAAAACTTTACTTACAAAAGCAGATGATGGGCCAGTTATGTGTCTGGTGTCTGCTAGCCAGGGCTTCCCTGGGATAGTCTACCCAGTCCAGTATTCTTGGACTTCGTTGGTGGCTCAGCTGGTAAAGAATCTGCCTGCAATGTGGGAGACTGGGGTTTGAATTCTATGGACTGCAATGTGAGAAACCTGGAGAATTCCATGGAATGTATATCTATGGGGTCGCAGAGAGTCAGAGATGACTGAGTGACATTTTACTTTCATTTTTCAATGTGGGCAAAGGGAAGACAAGTTAAATATTAGTTGTTCAGTCATGTCTGACTCTTTGTGACCCCATGGGCTGTAGCCCACCATGCTCCTTTGTCCATAGGATTCTCCAGGAAAGAATACTGGAGTGGGAAGCCATTCTTTTCTCCAGGGAATCTTCCCAACCCAGGGATCAAACCTAGGCCTTCTGCATTGCAGTTAGTTTCTCTACTGTCTGACCCAAGGGGAGGTAGGTCTCTTTTAAACAGTAATTTTGTTGCATAGTAGGAGAGAAATTCTTGCAGTTTCCAGTGGTGATCTTAACTTAAAAATCTTTTCAATGTTTTTCTGTTCTCTTGGGACATTAATCTTGTGCTTCTATATATGTTATGGTGCTGAGACTGGCCACAAGGCAGACCAACTTTACCTGGGTTACATGTCGATGGGAAGACTTTGGCTCAGAGAAGTGAATCATCTTGCCTAAGGACACATGAACTACTAGTCTTAGAAATGAAACTAAAAATAGGGGAATTTCTGGATATCTAGTGGTTAGGGCTTTGGACTTTCACTGCCATGCCTGGGTTCAATCACTAACCAGGGAACTGAGATCCTCCAAGCCTCACAGTGCAGTTGACAGCAACAACAAAGACAGAGGCTTGAACAGAGAGCTTTACATTTTCTTTCTAAAGTTTTTATTGAGGTAAAGTTCATAAAATAAAGCATTCTGCATTTTGAAGTGAAAAATTCAGCGGCCTTTAGTGCATTCATACGCTGCACAATCACCACCTGCATCTACCTCTAAAGCATGTTATCTCCCCAAAAGGAAGCTATGTATTCACGGAGCAGTCACTTCTCAGTCTCCTCCGACTCCAGCCTCGACAACCAGCAATTTGCTTTCAGTTTCTGTGGATTTACCTGGTCTAGATATTTCATACAAATGGAATCACACTATATAATCTTTAGGGTCTGACTTCTTTTATTAAGCATCCCATTTTGACATTCATCCATGCTGTAGCATGTATCAATACTTCATTCCTCTGTATAGCTGAAAAATAGTTCACTCTTTGATTGTAACAGTTTATCCATTCAACCACTAATGGGCTTTAGGGATGCTTCCACCTTTTAGCTATTATTGCTGATATGAATATGCATGTAGATGTATTTATGTGAGTCTCTATTTTCAGTTCTTTCAGGTATATCCTAGGTGTGGATTTGTTGAATTACATAATTATAATTCTATTTTTAACTTGAAGAATTGCCAAACTTTCCCCTAGAAGCTGCCATTTTATATTCCTACCAACAAAGTATATGGGTTCCAATATCTCCTCATCCTTGTCAACACTTACTATTTTCCACTTTCTTGTGAACACTAAATTTTGACTTTCAGTGTTCTCATCATAGGAGGTCACAGAATTTCTTACATTTTCATTTGTTTTCTTTTTCTAATTTTGGGACTTCCCTGGTGGCTCAGCAGTAAAGACTCTGCCTGCCAACGCAGAGACATAAGAGAGATGGGTTCAATCCGTGGATTGGGAATATTCCCTGGAGAAGGAAATGGCAACCCACTGCAGTATTCTTACCTGGGAAATCCCACAGAAGGAGGGGCCCAGTGGGCTACAGTCCACGGGGTCACAAAGAGTCTGACACAACTGAGTGACTAAACAACAATGGTGACTAATGGTGTCATTAAATACTTTATTGGTGTATTTTCTCCTGAAGTCTGAATTCCCATGGAATGTTCATTGATCCTAATGACAACATTTTGAAATATTGTTCAAGCAAAGTGAACTGTGATTTATTTTAATGCTTGAGAAGCACAGTAGAGAAAACAGCTGAACCTCTTTGTGGCTCTCCTGCTAGGAGCATGAGGAAGGCCTGAGTGCCCATCTGCTAGGGTTGCTGTTGAGGTATTCACTTCCTTGGGTAAGATTTTGGAAGCAAATTCTTGCTAACACCCTTTAGCAAGAATGTTAGCTCACTAACATCCTTTCCAACTACATTTTTAAAATTAGAATCTGAATATTTATGGACGTCTTTCTGAGAATGTACAAAACCCTGAGAGCATTATAATGCATGGTTTAAAAAATGCACTTTGTTATCTTGCCACATTAGAGTAGCATGGGAACTGGTGTCCAAATATCCAACCTAGTTGGGATGTTGCAAGTCAAAATGCCAAGGATCACTACTCTGTGCAGAGTTAGCACAAAGGAGAGGGTAAGTGACTCTCCCAACTTGACTCCCCAGATCTGCAGCAGCCTTCCAGAGGACCTCTGGACTTTGGCAGCTGTCAGCTGGCCCATCTTCTTAAAATTTGCAACCTTGTAAATTTGCCAGCAAAACTGAACAGGCACATGTTGCCCGATCCTGACTTTACCACCGGCAAGGAGAGGCAAAAATCCCTTTACATCTGTGCCCGCAGCGCTTTTGCACTTGGACCCTTTCTGAAAGTCACTATTGGCTTTTTGAAAGAAAATATCTTTTCTCCATGGTCTTCTCCATCTTTAATAAACATGTCATCCCATGCACCTACTGAAGATATTTTAGAAAAGAACCTTCTTCTTTGAGGTTGACATTACCCCCGGGAAAAGGGGTCTCCTTAGAGGGTGTGACTATAGAAAAACTCCAGTGTAAAATGAGGCTGGCACCTACCTCTCCCAATGAACAATGCTGCAAATCAGGCAGGTATTTTGCAGTATATACATATGGAATGAGGTTTATTTATGAGTGGGAAGAAACCTATAAAGAAGAGTTATTAAGTCCAGGAGGAACTGATTTATGTAATAGTAAAATTCAGACTATAGTTCAGCCAGAGGAATGACAGTCTCTGACAGGTGTCCATGAATAAATTCACCTTCTTCTAAAGCATTCCCTTCTCTTTGCTAGCCACTGGCCAAATTCTTTAGTTGACTTGAGGACTTTTCCCTTCCTGCCCTTCTCCTCATTTTCCTCTTCTTCATGATCTTTATAGCTACAGGAGGGAAGAGGAAGAGGGTCACCTGACCAGCACGTTTGAGAAAGCCTTGGGTTTTTCATCACTGCATGCAGATTTTCAGAGCCTGAAAAGCAAGCTTTTTCTCTTCAGGAATAGTGGAGTCTGGCTAGGAGATCTGAGGAAGCCCAGGGTAGGTGTCAGCACAGACACTTGGCTTCTGTCAGTAAACACATGGGATCAGAGCATCCCCAGGGCTGCCGGGCATAGAGTCCTGCCTTTTAAGACTTTGTGGGTAAGAACTGTTTAATGAGATCCTAGCCTCCAGTGGCCATTGCCTCTAAAAAAGTTCAGCATACTCAGATCTTTGGCCAAGGGTTCTCTGTACCTGAGGGTGTAACGGTGGCTGTGTGTCCTTTGTGGATGCAGGTGACTGGGGCTCCTTTGGACACCAGACCTCATCTGCATTCAGGTGGGACATGATGTCCTTCTGGCATCCACTGCAGAGGTTTGTGTCTGCATGTGTAATTGTTCAGAAAGCACAGACTGGCTTCTGTTAAATGAAGTTGGGATGCTGAATGCATAAATATAGCAAGGAGTCATCTGTAGACCATCTCTATCTATCTATCTATCTATCTATCTATTTATCTATCTATCTATCTATCTCTATCCATGCATTTATCTACCTTTATACCAGTACCCATTTGTCTTTCTATTTTTCTATTAACTTGCATAGAAATACACAGAGTCCATGCCCAAAATCTCATTACAAAATCTGATCAAATGGAAACATTATGATGAACTACTTTTTCTCTTTTCTTAAAACAGCCTCAAGTAGAAATGTTCATGAATAAAAGCAGGGATGACTATCATACCTATAGACACCCTTTGAGGGTTTTCAGCTTAATGTGATATCAGCCATCTAAAGCCACCCATCAGCAATCCCAAAGTAAGAGGTTAAAAACACTTTCCTCCCATTATGCACTTGTGTCTCCAAGGATTTCGAGGGCAAGGATGAGAAGTGGCCTCCAGGACCCTGAGTTTCTCGACTCAGTACTTTTAGTCACCTGTCAAACAAAGCCCATACTTTCCACCCTGCTTTCTGATGTCTGGGGAGAGGAGTATGGATCCCAGGAGCCTGTCTTGGCCATATTAGGGTACCTGTAAGATTCAACCATCCTACAGTCTCTTTTTCTCAATCCCAGGAATCTAGAAAACAAATCACTACGAACACTGGTACTGGTACCACCCAAAAGTGGAGAAAGAGGAGCCTTATTGTGTCCTCAGCTATAAGCTGGGCATTGGAGCAGAAACGTTTGTGGTTTCATGTGAGACATTCTTGCCTGAGGAGAGGGCAAGGGAGGGCCAGCTCCCCTGCATCAAACCCCATGGACGGAGCCTCAGAATTCCACCCAGCTTCCAGTGCCACCTAGCTAGTCGGTCTCCTCTTTCCCACACATGAAGTGGAGTAATATCAAGTGAAATACACCTGATCTCTTTAGAACACTAGATAACTCTTTGCCTCTCTAAATCTGAACCACATTTGGATCAGCCTGAGTTGTCATTCTCCCATAAATCCCTTGCTGGTCTCCAGGGCAAAACTGAACTCTTCTGTTCTTCAGTGTCTATATCACTCGTTATCTATTCTAGAACATATCATATATATTTTGTCTTTTTCTGTTGAAATCTCATGTGTTTAAGTCTTAATACTCCAGCAAAGTTGAGAGCAGACCCTTTGCTGTATATATGCTTGTCTTAGCGCTTCCCTGGTGACTCAGATGGTAAAGAAATTCCCTGCAATTCAGGAGGCACAGGTTCAATCTTTGGGTCAGGAAGATACCCTGGAGAAGGGACTGACACTCCAGTATTCTTGCCTGGAGAATCCCACGGACAGAGGAGGCTGCTGGGCTACAGTCCAAGGGGTCACAAAGAGTCAGACACGACTGAGTGACTGATACACACACATCTTATCTTAGAGTCCCCCAGGGATCCTAACTCAGAGCTGAGTGTGCAATCAGTGAGAACTCCAGAAACACATTCTGGCCATGGTGGATCCTCTTCCTGTTTCAGATTGTAAACTGTCTGAAATTTATCAACCTGCACCTGTCATTCTCATGAAGGCCCTGACTTTGTGGTATAAGTCTCCCCACAAAGATGGGATCAGCACAAATGTGTTTGCCCTGACACAGACGCAACCCAGCAAAGGTCAGTGCCTCGCTCACAGCAGAGTCCTGTGCAGATGGACTTTCTCATGTCTCTTGCAAAGAGTGACTGGGAATCTAATTCTCTCATTTGTGACCCATTGCTTCTGAAGACACCATAGGATGGGGATGAAGGGCAGAAGTATCGTGTGGGATTTTTTAAGGGTTGAGACTACTCAGGACTTATAAATTCTGCTTATGCTTCTTCTTCAGAAGAGTTTCACAGCTATCCATCTAATAATATACACAAGGTTGGGAAAGGTCATCTTTTTATGTACCCAAGAGATGGGAACCATGTGAAAAGCCTGTAGCATCAGTTTTGCCATGGCCCCTGAGACAGGCTTTTGCTCTGGTGATATCAAAGAGGCCAGTGGGGCTGGAGAGTCAAGAATGAGGGAGTTTCCAGACCTGGTTGGAGGGCTTGGGATTGGATTCTAAGTGGCTGAAAGCCCCTGGAAGCTTTTGAGCAGAGACGTGACCTGATCAGACTTAGATTTTGAAAAAGACTCAGATGCTGTTTCCTTTGGCCCTTCCCAGCCTCTCTGGCTCTGACTGGCCCATGGAGGGCCGCTGCCCATTCACCCTACAGTCCTTGCCCTCTCATTCTTCTGACATTGCAGTGCGTGGCCCACCAGCTACCAAAATGATGCTCTGTGCCTAGGTCAATCCCTGCAAAATCAGTGACTCAGTATTTTTTCCATCTCATTTTTTGTTTGTTGCATTTTTTTTTTCAATCAGGGCTCATCCATCCCTTCAAAGATTCAGTGTCCTTGAACAGTTTTGGATGACTTCCTTCAGAAAGGTAAGATGTGATAAATTCATCCACACTCTATTACCAGAGACAACACATTTCACCTGCTAGATAGATAGAGGGTAGGATGGTGTGTGTGTGTATGTTTTTTTTTTTGTGGTTGTGCACACGCATGTGCATGCTAAGTCACTTCAGTCACATCCAACTCTTCGTGATCCTATGGACTATAGCCTGCCAGGCTCCTCTGTCCATGAGATTCTGCAGGCAAGAATACTGGAGTGGGTTGCCATTTTCAGATTTTACCAGTGGATGCTTGGAGAGGGCAGAAAAGAGGGAAATTTATCTTATCAGGAGCTCCAAGCAGCATCAGTGGTATTGCAGTTACACCTTCTGGTCCAGTGACCCTAAGGGGAGCTGAGGATGCTTGACATAAGCTTTTCAGTTCCAGGAAGGTGGACCACGAACAGACCTCCCCATCAGCCCCAACAAGAGTGCTTCTGTGCCCGACGCCACTGCTCTCCACTAGCATCACTCGATAACCCAGGGGCCTGGCAATCTCTCCCCTTCAGCACTGGCAGGAGCAACATTCTTCAGAGGTGAAAGTACAGTTTAATTTCTAGGTTCACCCAGGCGTGGACTGGGCTGCATAGGAGGCCGATAATGAAATATTGGTGGCGCATATTCAATAATGTGCCAGGTGTACCCGACACACAGCTCAGGGTGAATGAACACCTTCCTCTGGGGGGTCTGCACCTTTTCTGCCCAGAGCGGGCGGTGCTCAGAAAAGCCAGGACTTTGTTTCTGTGTGTTCTTCATATCCACTTCATAGTCCCTCCTCTAAGCAGGAGACCTACGCTCCTTCCCTGGCCCCCTCCCCTGAACAAAGGTGGACGGAGGAGAAGAAGAGAAAGAAAGAAAAACCACTACTTCTCTCCTGACTTGCTCTGCTCTAAACTGAGATCCGATAGAGAATGGTATTTCTCTCACTGCAGTTTCCCAGTGACAATGGGGTCAAAGAAAGCATTTTTCAAAAAGAGCTTCTTTTCTCAATTTATGGCAGAGCATCCAGTAGCAAGCAGCAAAATGAAATAGGTCTCTGTTATCTCTCCCCCAAAAAGAGACAGCCCATACAAGGGAAGGAGATAATTCCCATCTGGCTTTTATACTCTTCATAAAATGCATTGTGCAGGCATGTAAAATATATGGAACTGGGCAGACTTATGAGGTGGGGAAAGGCACACACTCTGACTCTTCATGCTTTTGGAGGCTGGAGGACAGCAAAGCAGAAAGCATTCTTTCTCCTCCCTTTTTTTTTTTCTGAGAATAAGGACAACAACAACTGAGAAGTCCCCCCAGTGTAGCCTCTTTATTGATGGTTCCCATGGCAGATGACAGCATAGAGGTTAAAGTTATAATAATAACAATAGTAGAAATGATATTTTAAAGCTTGCTTTTTTCACTTTGCCCATCTGTGACTCAGCTTTCAACTTGCTGGAACACAGGTTACAATTTCTTGAGTTCTTAGGGGATGGGGTAACTTTAGAGTTTTATGGTGTTTGGTCAGTCCAACCATATATCTGCTCACAATATTCAGCTCAAGTCATATATGCCAGTCTGGACATAATGTCCTTCCAGTCTGAGTCCTCCAGGAGCTGACAGATGCTTTGGCTGGAAGGTGACCTCATGAACATTTATGCCGTGTTCCAGGAGGGAGAATGCGGTGGCGTGTTGCAGGTACCTGGCTCCATGTTAAATGGATGCCCTTTCTTTAGAGTGTCTTGCATCATGTCTCTCCTCATCTTTTTGGTCCAAGTTGTTAAAGAAACTTAAATGGAGACACATGCCAAATTGTCCCTGAGCTTTAGCTGAGAAGCAGCTTGTGGACTAAGCACTGGAGGAACAAGAGAATCTGTTCTCAGAAGAAAAGATAATTTGGAATTTGGGACTGAAATACGGTCCATTGCAAAATTAGAGCCTGGCTATGAGGATGTATGGGTTTGTGAGTCAATGGAATAGTGAGTGGAGAAAATAAAGGCGAGATAATCCTCTCTTCTTTTCTCCCTCTTTGTTTTCTGCTTCTTTCTATCCTCCACTAAGACTCTGAGAAATTCATATGCACAGAATACTATGCTAAGGTTTCAAGGCAGCATAGTCGAAGCCTCCTAGGATTCAGTGTTCATTAATTCTCTAGACCAGTAGATCCCAAAGGTATGGGACTTTTAACAGTACAGATGTACATGCCCTACCCCAGACCAACAGAATCAGAACATAAAAGGGGCAGAGTCAAGAACTCTGTGCTTTAAAGTTGCAAGGACACTCTCATGAGCAGCCAGAGAGGACCCCTGCTTTCCTCCTAGGAAGGAATCAAGTGGCTGGATCCAATATTACAAAAGGATGCAGGATCTGGGGTCTCACAGAGCTTGGTTCCACTCTATCACTATAATTTGCTGCTTGTGAGCTTTCTCAGACCTTAGGCTTTTTACCTCTAAAATGAAAGTTATGGGGAATTCCCCAGTGGTCCAGTGGTCCAGTGGTTAAGACTCCATGCCAAAGGCCTGGTTTTCAATTCCTGGTTGAGGAATTATGATCTCACAAGCTGCACAAGGCAGACCAAAAAAAATAATAATAAAATAAAGAGTCCATTGCAATTTTCTCTAAAAAGTAAAATGTAGGTTTTGGTAGCACAATGTACAGGGTTTTGGTGGGACTAAACATGGTGATGTAGACGAACATGCTTTCCAATCCATAAAGGACTGTGCAATATGACCCCCTTATATTTGCCTTCTCAGAGTCCTCCTTCATCTTTTTTCCCTCAAGCTGTCCCACCCCTTGTACTTCATCGGTTCTAGTCCTGCCACTGCTCCATATCTCCCCTCTCCTTTATTCTCTGTGTCCCCACCCATCCCTTCCCTAGCTATACACACGCTTAAACATTTCATCTTTAAACTCTCTTTTTTTTCGGTAGTGCTGTTCTCTTAAGCTACAGTTTTATCTCCTTCCTTTCATTCTTCAACAGACTTTTGAAAATACAGGATACACTCTGTTCCCATTTTCTTTCTACACTTTTACACCACTCATTAATGGTTAAAACATCATGTCCACACCCTTGCTGCTCAATGAAAACTGTGCCTCCAAAGCTAACAAATGGCGGCCAATTCTTTTTTACCACCTAGTTTCAAATATCGCCTCTATACGGATGTCCTCAGCTCAGTTTTATCTTGAGCTCCAGTTCTTCATTAATATTAATAACTGCTCACTGTGTATACCTCTCCTGTTAGCTATGGAAGAACCTCAAATCAGCATGCCTAGTTGGGAATATCATGCCCCTTTGCATATCAGTTAGGATGGCCTTGGCTGTAGATAGTGGAAACCCGAGCTAAAAACAAGTTAAATGATAATCAAATTTTATTGTCTTACATGTTGGTAAGTGTGGGAACATGATAGTTCTAGGACTGTTTGATTCTGTGGCATCAACAGATCAGGTTCTTTTCATTTGTTCATTTTTCCATCTTCAGTGTATTGGCTTGGTTTTTTGAACTGGTTCCCCTTTGGGTCCACAGATAGCCGCAGCAGTTTCAGATGATGTATGAGTATGCAAAATAAAAAGGCAGGAAAAGGGACTGTTTCTAATAGAACATCTCTTTTAAAGAACCATAAAAATCCATTCCAGTGGACCTTCAGAATAACTCATGTCTCATTGAGTAGGATCACATTATATGCTCTGTCTAAGCCACTTGTGGGAAAGAGAGATGGGAAGACTGTGGTTCCCTGCGCTTTGCCTAAATCACATGGAAGCTCTATAACATTAGTGAGAATGAAATGGAAAAGAAGGATAGCTGTTGGATGGTCAAGCAACAGTGTTGCTCATTATTACCGCATCCTTAAACAATAACTCCTAATTTACTCATATGCATTATTGGTACCCATACAACCCCACTCCAACCCATGCCTGCTTAGCATCTTTCTCCCTCTATTTCAACCATGCCATACTACTCCCATTCCCTAATCTCAACCCACATTGTTATTCCTCTGGGCTCCTTTTCTTAAGTTGTTCTATAAACCTAGAATCTGGTTACTGGTTATCTGCTGACATTTTATTAGAGACCTGAGCTGGGTGCTGGGGAGGAGAGCATACTGGTTTTCTCAACCTGATTTGTATCTAGTTATCCTTCTAGCATGGCTCCATTGCAGTTCTTACTGTGCTCTGTGTTTCTTTGTTTTCTTTCTTTTTTTGTATTTTCACTACCCTCTATATGGCCAGGACTCAGCACAGAGTTAGCACATCATAGGTTTCAACAAGCTTATGTTGGATCAAGAATTAAGTAAGCAGGTTGAGTTATAAGTTGTTGTTGTCTAGTTACTAAGTCATGTCCAACTTTTTTGTGACTCCAGGGACTTTAGCCCACCAGGGTCCTCTGTCCACGTGATTTCCAAAGTAAGAAATCAGGACTGATTTGCCATTTCCTCCTCCAGGGGATCTTCCTGACCCAGGGATCGAACTTGTGTCTCCTGCATTGGCAGGTGAATTCTTTACCACTGAGTCACCTGGGAAGCCCATGAATTATAGGTAGCTGTACCTGACAAGGTAATGCCTCCTCTGTTCCAGTTAATCTTCTCCATCTTTCAGTACATGCACAAAATTCTTCACTGATGCTTCAAATGTTGTTCAGACCACATGGGCCCAGGGAAGATGCCCAGGTATTCCAATGACTGTCTCAGGAACAAGATAGTATTTGGACCAGATAGTGTTTGGAAGGAAGCTTATAAAAGAAAGATAGGGCAGAAGACGTTGTGTCTGACTCTTGGCGACCCCATAGACTGCAGCACTCCAGGCTTCTCTACCCTTCACAATCTCCCTGAGCTTGGTCAAACTCATGTCCATTGAGTCGGTGATGCCATCCAACCATCTCATCCTCTGTCATCCCCTTCTCTTCCTGCCTTCAATCTTTCCTAACATCAGGGTCTTTTCCAATGAGTCAGCTCTTCTTATCAGGTGGCCAAAGTATTGGCGCTTCAGCTTCAGCATCAGTCCTTCCAATGTATATTCAGGGTTGGCCTAAGCAAGGCTATTTCCACACTGCCCCAAAGGAAACACCAATATTCTCTGAAGTCAGAATCCTTGAGATAATCCTACCAAATGCTGCAGTCAGTTGATGTACCCCATGGAATATTTTACCAATAAGGAAACTTATGAGAATAAATGAGCTTTTTTCTCTCCCCTAAGCAGCATTCATAATACAATGGTGATACTTGAGGGGAGGCGCTGCCTTGATGTGGGGCTGGATGCTGTCCAAGTTCCTGGGAAAGGCGGCCGTCTGTGTACACACATATCTATGTGGCTCATTGCCACCTGGAGGCTGAGCCCCTGACCGGAATATGAGCATTGTATTCCAGACAGGGCTGCACTAGAATGTAAAGCGGCAAAGGAGGTTACTCAATAAGCCAGCAGGAACACTGGTGTTTGCTCACCCAGAGTGGCCAGAGTTCCCGCAGGTCAGGCTAAAGGCACTGGGAGGACCCCTCGACCCCTGTGTGCCTGTCTTCAGCTGGCCTCCTGTGCCCTGGCCAGCCAGCCACGGTTACAGCGACAGGGCAGTTTGTATAATGAAGCACACTGCAAAAGCTACTGCAGCTTATAGAAGGGGGGACAGCTGCTGAGACCCTGTTTCCTTTAAAGTTAGTGGTGCCTTTGGCGGGGCATTTGAGGGTTTCCAGCACACCCTTCTTCCCTCAGCTTTCCTGGTGCCCGTGCCTGGCTAAGGGCTTCCCCGATGGCTCAGATGGCAAAGAATCTGCCTGAAATGTGGGAAACCCGGGTTACATCCCTGGGTCAGAAAGATCCCCTGGAGGAGGGAATGGTTACCCAGTCCAGTATTTTTGCCTGGAGAATCCCATGGACAGAGGAGCCTGGCGGGCTACAGTCATGGGGATCACCAAAGAGTCCGACACAACTGTGTGACTAACACTGCCTGGCTAATGTGGTTTGGAAAATCTGAGGACCAGTCAGGCAGGAACAAAACAAATCTATAGACAGGGAGTTATGTCCTCAAATGCCCTGTGCACACCTGCCACATTGGTACTCTTTCCATCTCCTGAAAATCTGTCTCTCCTGTCCATCCCTCGGCACCCAGCTTTCTGTCCCTACACAGGGCTTTCAGGAAAAGATCTGATCTTTGTCATTTACAACTGAACACAGGTTTAAGCCCCTCTACTACATCTTCCAGGCTTCCCAGGTAGTGCTAGTGGTAAAGAATCTACCACCCAGTGCAGGAGACCACAGAGATGTGGGGTTGATTCCTGGGTGGGGAAAATCCCCTGGAGAAGGGCGTGGCAACCCACTCCAGTATTCTTGCCTGGAAAGTCCCATGGACAGAGGAGCCTGGTGGATACAGTCCATGGGGTCGCGTGGAGCTGGACATGACTGAAGCGACTTAGCCGGCACGCACATATTCCATCTCCCAGGAATACTTGTCAGTGAAATCGGCTACTACCTGTAGAATGAAAGAAGTTGTTCTCTGTTCATTTCAAGCCTCCCTGATTAGATGTGCTCTATGAGCACACACAGAGGCACACGTCTGCGGCGTTTAAATGCCGATATTTCACAGCCTTTGATCCCTGCCAGTCACATGAGACAGAAGAGATATTCTTGGCAAATTCATTGACTAGAAAAGAAACTGTAATTGTGACTGAGCAGATAAGATCCCATTGGCAAAAGAGTTCCATAGCTGTTGGATGGCAAATGGTCCCAGAGCTCCATCCTGAAGCCAGGATCCTCTAAGTCAGGGGTCCCCAACCTCTGATATCTAATGCCTGATGATCTGAGGTGAGCTGATGCAATAGAAATAAAGTGCACAATAAAAGTAATGTGCTTGAATCATCTCGAAACCATCCTCTGCCCAGGTCCATGGAAAAATGGTCTTCCATGAAACCGATCCCTGATGCCACAAAGGTTGGGGACTGCTGCTTTAAGTGACAAAGCCTCATGTGACCTTACCCTCCTCTGTGCCAGGTCCTGGTAGCTAGGTGGCCAGGCCACCATATCATACCGTATTCTGTGTACCAGGACACCTGACCAGCTCGGATACCACAGAGGATACTAGCAGTACTGTGAGTTGCAGGTCAGTTCATTTAAAATGATTGTTTCCCCTAAAGCAGTCAATCTCTTACCAATGCTTTTGGGCTCGTGGCTTTCCCTTGCTCCTCTATATCCTTAAGTTCCTCCACATCAGATTCAATGTCCCCACTTGCTCCCAGCTTAAAAGATGCTCTTCTCTTTGTTTTCTTTGTGTGGTCTCCCCAGACAGTAGGTGAGAGGGCTGTAGACCAGGGCGTCTCTCATCATCACTGGGCGTGAGTAATTTGTGTCTGCAAATTGCTGGAGATGAATGGGGGAAGGCAAAGAAAAAAGTCCTTTTGGAGGCAGAGACGAGCGCAGAAATACTGTGCTCCGTGAAATAGATAAGCAGAAGAGCTGTTTATTCCCTTGGTGGCGTGAGGCCCGGCTTTGAGGCAGATAAATCTTTGCTGGTAATACAGTACTTAAACCAGAACTGACACCTTTTTATATCAACTGCAGAGAATTGCTTTTGTGAGGCTCGGATACAAAGGCTGCCGCTGCTCTTTCTTGCATATCAATTCCAAGGCAGCCTGTTGCTTATCTCGTGCCTGCCCTTTGGGTAGCTGCCCCTGGTCTCAATGTAGCAACAAGGTCTGAGAAGGGCAGAGGAGAGGAGGGATGGCCCTGAGATGTAAGGGACAAAGCAGGGAGACACTGGATGGAGTTAGGGGATGTCCTCTCTGTCCCCCCACCTCCTGATCCCTAAGCGGGAGCCACTGGAACCAGCTGGCCGGGGCACAGCAGATGGGCATTCGCTGTGCACACAGCTTTAACCAGGCACTGCAGCCCCAGGGCAAATGGGCTCAGATTATTTTTAACTCTGTTCTTTAACCGACAATGAAAACAGATTTGCTGAATACAAATTGGAAAATACTGATAAGCAAAGAGAAGAAATGCATTATACATATGTATTTTGTTATCTATGCGTCCAAGGGTAAATATACATATATATAGTAGTGTATTTATGTATGTATATATATACGTGTGTGTGTGTGTAAATACATGTATATATGTATATATGCATGCACGCTCAGTCACTTCAGTAGTGTCTGACTCTCTGTGACCCCATGGACTGTAGCCTGCCAGGTTCCTCTGTCCATGAGATTCTCCAGGCAAGAGTACTGGAGTGAATTGCCAGCCCTCCTCCAGGGGATCTTCCCAGCCCAGGGATCAAACCTGTGTCTCCTGCACTGCAGGCCGATTCTTCACCCACCGAGCCACCCGGGAAGCCCCCTGGAGCCGCAGTGCCTGGCCAACCAACCTGTAATGGACCAAATGTCTGTGCCCCCTTCCGTTCACACTGGAGATGGGTCTTTAAGGAGGTCATTAAGGTTAAATGAGGTCACAAGGGTGGGTTCTCATCCAGTAGGATTGGTGACCTTGTAAGAAGGCATATCAGAGAACTTCCTCATTCTTTGTCAAATGAGGACATGGCAAGATGTGGTCAGGCATCTGCAAGCTGGGAAGAGAATCTCACCAGAAACTGGAAAGGCTGGCACCTTGATCTGCCTCCAGCCTCCAGAACTGTGAGAAATAATTTTCTGTTGCTCAAGCCACTAAGTCTATGGTCTCTTGTTATGGCAGCACTAGCAGACCAAGATGCATGCTCTACATAGAATTTTGCCTCCATGTTCAGATTGAATGCATCATGCACATCTCTCTAGCACACAGACTCCCATGACGTCATGAAAGGAGCTAAGTTTGTCACTCTATTCTTGCACTAAGGAACCTCTGTGGCTCTTAATCACCTTTTCACTTCTCTGTTCGGCTGCAGGACTTCCTTCATCTTGCCCTTTCAACCCAACTCAACTCTTTCCGATGGAGGTAAGGTGCAATCTGTAGACATGATTTTGGCATAATCAATTGTAGTTGTGTGGCTTTTCCCAATGAATCTCTAACCCCCAAATCAGTGTGTTTTCTTATAAAGCAAGCTAATAATTTTGACATCTTATGAGTAAAGTGAGAACTAAGTTGGAAAACACTTATCAGCATGGTGGCTGGTAAATGGTAAATGCTCAATTCAAACAAAAGTAGGTGTTTGTCCACACTAGTTTCTTTAGTCTCCTGTGGTTTCCATGCTCAGAGAGCATCTCCTAGGGCCTTGACTGGTTAGGTGTCCAGTCCAGCCCATTTCTCCCTCCCAGCTGGAGGTGGGTTTGGGTGCATCTTTCTTTGTTCTACCTACCTTGATTCTTCTAAGCTGTCCCTGCCCTCTCCGATCTCAAAGGTTCTTCAACTTCCAAGACTGTCCAACAGGAAGGAGCTCTGTTCCTATGAATAGTTTACAGTTCCCTAAACAAATTCAAGGGCTGCCCAGGTGGCTCAATAGTAAAGAATCTGCCTGCCAATGTGGAAGACTCGGGTTCAGTCTCTGGGTAGGGAAGAGCCCCTGGAGAAGGAAATGGCAACCCACACCAGTATTCTTGCCTGGGAAACCCCATGGATAGGGGACCTTGGGGGGCTACAGTCCATGGGGTCACAGAAGAGTCAGATATGACTTGGCGACCCAACAACAACAGTGAAATAAATTCACAGGCCCCTTTTGATGTGGAGGGTCCATATTGAGATACTGGAAATGGATAATAGATAACATACTAGGGAAGTCACTTTGCACTCTAAATCTAGGGTCTAGGGTCTATGGGTCTAGGATGGACCAGACCAAGGTCCTTCCCTGGCCCTGTTTCGTGATGGTCCTTAGAAAAGATCACTTTGGTGATTGTCCCAGGAATTGATATTACTCTTTCCCAGCCCAGTCATGGGGCATGAATTGCACACCTTCCAAAGCACTAGCTCCCTGCAGGGCCAGCACATTACTTGTGGCACAGAACCTGTAGCTGTGGGCACTTGGCAGCGCTGGAAGCTCAGGTCCCCTGCCAATCTGTAGCTTCCTTCCCAAGCAGCTGCCACCACACAATGGAATTAACATAAAACACAACTCGGCAGAGGCACATTTAATTTACAGTGATTATACTATCTATTATACAACACAGTTTTAAGTACTACAAGCTCCCTGGAGAACAGGGGGGGAAAAAAAACGCGTGTGAAAAGAACCCAACCCTCTCCAAAATCACACAATAACAGAAGAATCTCAGTAACAAAATACAATTCATGGCACAATAAATAGTGCATTTTAAAGTACTTAGCATTTCTCAAGTCTCTATTTCCTTCCCATCATGATCTCAGTTTATTTCTAGTGGAGAAAAAATAAGTATATCAACAATTTAGAATTCTGAGAGACAATTAGAACTGAATGTGGGTTTGTTTTTTTTTTTAAACAGGAGAATGAGTGCTCCAGGGTGAATGTTGGGTAGGTTTCCAACTGGATGCAACGACTGTGTCCTGTTGGGGCACCCCAGCCGGCGCTGGTATCCCACACCACATCCTTGCCCTGGGAAAGCTCTAAGCCTTCCATACGGATGGTCTACAGGGACGGCACAGGATAAGAACTCTGATGTCTCTAGTCTTGATTCCACCACTCTCTAGTCATGTGACCCCTCTGACCCTCAGTTATCTCATCTGTAAAATGGGGATAATGCCAGCCCAATCAGATATATCATGAGAGTTAGATAAGATCTCATAGTTAGCCACGTGCCTGACTTATAGCAGGAGCTCAGTAATCCTTTATTCCTTTCTTGCTATATTTCTACCTCCTACTCCCTTTCCTCCTAGAGTAACTGGGGAGGCCATGCTTTTCCTAAAGGAATGAGTCATGAAAAGTGAGCTTTTTTTTTTTTTTTTTTTATATTAACTATAACAATCACTTTCTTTAGTGTCCTCTTTTTTTTTTTTTTTTATTAGTTGGAGGCTAATTACTTCACAACATTTCAGTGGGTTTTGTCATACATTGATATGAATCAGCCATAGATATACATGTATTCCCCATCCCGATCCCCCCTCCCACCTCCCTCTCCACCAAAGTGAGCTTTGAGGTGACTCTGGGGAGATTTTAGAGACAAGAGGGTATTCAACAACTTTCAAGCAGCCTCTGTGTCTTGCCGGTATGCATGAGCCTGGAGGCGTGTGCAGGTATGAACCCCATCTGGAAGCAGAAGGCTGGACTGGGTGGGCTGTGATCCGAAACAGTCCCATCCCGCCTCCTCAAACCACTGGAGTCTAAGGAGAGCTCTGTGTGTATAAGCAGTGCAGGACAGCCCTAAGTTGGACGGGAGGACAGAATGTGGTGAGGGCGTCGAGAAAGGAGTCAAACGCCCTCCCTGTCTGCCTGGTGGAAAGGAGTTACTGACAGCCATGCCTGAGTTCACTGCCGCTGGCTCTAGTCTGCACAGAAAGACAAGTGGTCCCACTCTTCAGGGAAGGGGGGGAGTCTCAGCCTCTCCTCAGAGCTCCTTAGCAAGGTTTATTTTGCTAAGTCAGGATGGCTTTTACATCACTCAATGCTACATCTGCGCCCTGGGCCCCTGTGCTGTGCTGAATGCCAGGCCAGACACAGAGTCAATACAAAGATGGACGAGATTGCTGTCTTTATTTCGGGGAGTAACATATGCACACTACTATGTATAAAACATCTTTCCTGGTGGTTCAGATGGTAAGGAATCTGCCTGCAATGTGGGAGACCTGAGTTCGATCCCTGGGTTGGGAAGATCCCCTGGAGAAGGGAATGGCAACCCACTCCAGTAGTCTTGCCTGGAGATTCCCCTGAACAGAGGAGCCTGGTAGGTTATAGTCTGTGGGGTCACAAAGAGTTGGACTTGACTGAGCAACTGACATATATAAAATAAACAAGAAGGACCTACTGTATAACATAGGGAACTATATTATAGATTTTTAAATAACCTATATTGGAAAAGAACCTGAAAAAGAATATTTTATATATATAAAGAATTAATATGCTATATGTAGAATTAAGGACATTTTATATTATATATATTATATATTCTATAATATTATATACTACATTACATTATGTATATAGTATAATAATATAGATATATTCTGAATCACTTTGCTGTAAACCCCTGAAACTAACACACCATTGTAAATCACTTATACTTGAGTTAAAAAGGACCATTATCCTGCTTTGTGGAGGGAACATTTCAGACCATATGCCGTTCTGGGCTGTGTTTGTTGCTCAGGTGTTTCTGACTCTTTGCGACCCCATGGACTGCAGACTGCCAGGCTCTGTCCGTGGAGATTCTCCAGGCAAGAATACTGGAGTGGGTTGCCATGCCTTCCTCCAGAGGATCTTCTCAACCCAGGGATCAAACCTAGGTCTCTTGCATTGCACTTGGATTCTTTACCATCTGAGCCACCAGGAAGGCCCAAGAACACTGGAGTGGGTAGCCTATCCCTTCTCCAGGGGAACTTCCCAACCCAGAAATCAGGCTGGGGTCTCTTGCATTGCAGGTGGATACTTTACCAGCTGAGCCACCTGGGAAGCCTTTCAGACAATATACAGGAGACTAAAACATTGCAGGGTAAGGTGTGTATCCTCAAGGAACTAAAACAAACTGAGATATAAGCATTCAAAAGTTCAAGGTAGGGTGCCTCTTCTGATGCAGAGGAAGACAATCTCAGCTAAATGGGACAGGTCACATTTGGGACTACTGAAGACAGTGGTACACCCGGCCATAATCCTCATGCTGTTCTTTACACTGGTTTTCTTAGATCCACATTCCTGGGGGGAATGTGATATGACCTTCATAAACTAGAAACAGTTACTTAATCCATAACCATTCTCTTCTGTATTAAGTGAGAGAAGCAGATATCAGTCAGTCCACACATACTTATTTTGCAATTTAATACATGCCCAGCACCTGGAGAGTTGAGCTCTGTGGGGGATATAAAGCAATAACCAATGTGAATAATATTTAACAGTTCACAGAGCACTTTATCATCTATTCTGTGACTCTCACAACAAACCTGTGCCATCAAGAAAAATACAGATCTAAATATGGAAATAGAAAAGTCAAAGTATTAGTCACTCAGTTGTGTCCGACTCTTTGTGACCCTATGGACTATAGCTTGCCAAGCTACTTTGTCCATGGAATTCTCCAGGCAAGAATACTGGAGTGAATTCCCATTCCCTTCTCCAGGGGATCTTTCTGACCCAGGGATTGAACTCACATCTCCTGGGTCTCCCTCATTGCAGGCAGATTCTTTACCAACTGAGCCACCTGGGAAGCCCAGATATGAATATTTTGTTATTTTAATCTTCATTATGATGATCTCCATCTTACAGAGAGAACCCCGAGGCACAGAAATATTGTGTTCTGCTCCAGTTTGCCCAGCTAATATGTACTGATGTCCGGAAGCCAGGTCTCTGGATTCTAAATCCTCTGTGCTCTTTACACAGTTCCATGCTGCCTCTTACAAATACATGCTAGCAGAAGTATGGTGTTTGAAGATTATTGCTGAAATATCCAGAACTGTATGCAATATGAATTCCAAAAATCTTGCTGACCCTCGGGTTGCATATATACATGAAAGGAGAAATAAATCATCCATCCTGCTCGGAAAACTCCCAAGTCCAAATGTTTCCTCATCCTAATGAAGTGCCAACATGGTCTCATAGATTAGCTCGTGCATTGGCCAGACTTCACCCTTCTTTCTGGCTCTTCTGTTCCTCTGTTGCTTCACTGAGTTAATAGCCTTTACATAAAAGTGAAAACTGGCCTCTTCTTTCAGATTTCTCTTAGTCCTATTTGACCTCTTTCTAAGCCACCAAATGCTGCCCTTGTACTCCTTATGAAGTTCCCATCAGGTCCCTAGGGTATGTCTGGGGACAGGTCCAAAGATAGTTATATTATAGTCCACATTGTCTCTTGTTGCTATAGACTGCAATAGATTGCATTTAAGATTATACCATTCAGCTTTGCATACTTACTAATACAACTACTTTTTATGGATTTTTCTTCAAAATAAAAACTACAAATAATGACATATCATTTAGCTCATGTTCACTGGACACAAAGAAGTCTTACCTTGTTAGAGTCTAGAACTCAGCCACTGGCTTTGACCATCAGGGCAATGCTGGGATTTGGGGCCCAACAGAAATCTGTTCATGGATTAGAGAGAAGTTTGTTTTGTGAAAGTGAGGCTGAAGAAGTTCAGAACATTAGGAGGATTTCAAATGGAAAAAAAAAAAAATATTGTAGTCTAGCTTGTTGACTATTTCCATCTAGGAAGAAAGGAAAAAAAGATTTGAACAAGTAAAGCCAATCCATGATGTCAGAATCACTTACTGAATAATCTAGCTGGAAAAGAAGCCAATTTATCCAAAAGATAGGAAGTTCAGAGGTGAAGTAGATCTGCCTTCATTTCATCATTTTCTATTTCATACCTGTATGTGCATGGTATAGTTTAGGGATTTATTGAAAGGGAAAAGGGTGGGAAAAAGGAAGGGAGGGAGGGAGGGAGGGAGGGAAGAATGAAGGAAGGAGGGATCATCATGAAGACTTGGAGATCTCATGTTAGAGTAAAATCAGGAAGACATTGGCTCAAGTGGTATCAAAGAGAAAGAAATCCCCACAGACAAGGATGCCTTCACCCCATTTTTCTTTTGCATAAGTGCATAAATGGATATAAGAGTAAAAGACCAGATCTCTGTGGCTTTCTTGAAGCCAGGTCTTTACAGAAGAATTGTAAAAGCAGAGAAGAGAGTGGAGAGGGAGGAGAGGGATACTAAAAGAAGGAAAGAGAGCAAGGGAGTGAAAAGAGACGATAGAAGAAAGGAGAGGAGGGACAGTGTTGTTAGGAAAGAGAAAGAAATAGAGAAATTAAGAACAATAAAGAGAATTTTTTAAAAGAATGTGATTTAGGGAAGAAGGAAAAAAAAAGAAACACAAAGAGGAAATGTGGTTCCATTCTAAGGATGTTGTCACTGTAGGTATAGGGGAGTTTTGGGGGAAGAGGAGGGAGCCCAGGCCATTGTGCCACTATTATTATATAATTAAATCTAATAACAGTAATTCACTGGGAGAGGTCACTGCCTGCATTCTGGATAGACTCTGATTTGATGAGACTGACATTTCTTGTATTCATGCTGCCTGATGGGGGGCCAGGCTGGTGGGAGGGCTCAGTTAGGAGGAATGAAAGGAATAGAGGATGAGTTGACTTGCTCCCCCTCCAGCTTTCCTGAATAGAGGCTGCTCCAGACTCAATCACATTTGATTATTCTCATTTATAATTCTCCCAGTCATAGCCTTGTCTCTCCATTAATTATGGCGATTAGTTTGAACTATTGTTGACACTAATTAGACTGTGAGAAACGTGTTTGGGCTGCCCATTGGTTGGCATTCAGAAAGGAGAGAGACGGTGGGCAAAAAGTGCAGAAAGTTCCAGGGTTTAATCTGTCCAGACTTGGGCAGGCACAGAGAAATGAGTGGTGTTAGCTCAACCACAGAAAGAAGAAAGGCCACTGGATTTGACCCCACTTTCCTCAGGCTGCTCTTCTGCACCTATCCAACCTTTGCTTGCTGTTTGCCCTCACGTCCTAGTGTTTCCACATAGACATTGTACACATCCCTGTCTGTGATATGTCCATGCTGTCTCCTCCCCCTGAAATGCTTGCCTCCTTCCTTTCTATCAAATCAAAACCCAAAGATCTTCAGGACCCAGCTGATGACCCCATATTCTCCACAAAATCTTCCCTAACTATTATAATTCCAATTACTTTCTTTCTGTTTTGAATTCTGTTGCTATTACAATAGGGTATCTTCATTAAGAGCATGAGATTTGGAGTTAGCAAAACCGGCCTTTGAGTCCCAATTCTAACATTATTAAGACATATACAAGCTACTTAGCTTTAGTGACTTAACCAAAAATAATTTTGGAGATGGAGGAAATTGGAATACAAAAAAAAATGTAGGCAATGCAAGAGGGGAATTGCTATTTAGAAATCCAGAAGTTGTTCTTCCATTAAGATTATCGTCAACGTCTACCCAAGAGAAAAGAATAAGTAGTTAGAATAAGTTGTGTTGGAACCAGAAAGTGTTACTCAAGGTTGACCTTGGGTAGCCCCAAAGCTGTTAGATTCTTGCTGCTTTTTGGACTCTGAATTTATTTTGGGGAAGAAAGAAAGGGATTATAAGAGAAAGAGAAGCTTACCTACACGTATGATGGGGAAAGGAAGATAAGCACTAAAATGATTATATTTAGGAGTTATGGTTCACGGAACACCTATGTATCTGTTTACAGCACCGTGATGCTCTATGGAGGAAGCTGAGAAGGACAGGTTGGCTTGATCTCTGTCCCGGGTTTGTTTTTTGTTCTCATTCAGTTCAGTAGACTCTTAGTGGGTGTTGACTGTGCACCATTTGCTGGACTTGAAAGGTTCAAAGTCACACAAGAACTCCTCCCTGTCCTCATGGGCTCAAAATCCCCAGAGATTGGGTTCCCCTCACCGAGGTCTGCATGGGCAGGGAGCAGACTCTCTGGTGACTAAGAAGGAGATCTATTTGCAAGGCAGGAATGAGATGCAGATGTAGGGAACAAACTTGTGAATATGTGGAAGAGGAGGAGATGGTGGGAGAAATTGAGAGAGTAGCATTGACATACATCACGTGTAAAATAGATAGCTGGTGGGAAGCTGCTACATAGCACAAGGAGCTCAACTCAGTGCTCTGTGATGACGTAGAAGGGTGAGATGGGGGCAGGCGGGAGGGAGGGTCATGAGGGAGGGGGTATATGTATGCAGAGCTGATTCACATTGTTTTATAGCGGAAACTCACACAACATTGTAAAGCAAGGATACTGCAATAAAAGTATATTTATAAATGCAATTAAAAAGAAGACTGGGAAAGTTGTTCCCTGGCCAGACTTCGTCCCAGGCTGATGAGAGATTTGTAGACAATTCTGAAGGATTTCACTCACCTATAGAGTCAGGTCATTACGAGACAACAGCAGAGTCAGCTCTCCTGCTTGACAAGCAATTTGGGGAGCACAGAAGTCACAGTTTTCCTTGCTTCTTGCTCTTCTTCCTCAAGGAACACTGTTCATTCTCTGCCTCTGAGGTTTTTCTCTACTTTCTCTGGAAAGTGCTAGAGGAAAAGAAAAAGCAAAATCTTGCCTTGAGTTGGACAGAACACTAGAGTAATTAGCACATTAAGACAACTTACAGTGTGGGAGAGGTATAAATATTAAGCTGCAGCTGTTGGTGCTGGACGATAATGGATTTGGAAGAGGAAATCCTGGCCTTCAATGTATAGGGGAAAAAGGGCTTTGTGAATGGAAAAGCATTCACCTAGCCTTATTGTTCTTGTTGATGGTGTTGATGTTGACTGAGCCAAGACAGCCTGCACCACAACAGGAATCCAGGGCAGCAAAGAAACCCTAGACATCTTTGCTTCTCAAGACCTCTTCCAGTAATTAGATTTCTTCCCTTCTTTGATGTCTGGCTGGACCAAAGCAGGTGTGAAATGACATGCCGGTACCAGAGACATTACTCCCAGAGGTATGAATAGTACACAGGGACTGGAGGAAGGAATAGACAGAGTGAAATGCAAGCAGCGTGTCTTACCTGTCTGAAATGAGTCCAGCGGCTGAGCAAATTCAATACACCAGTCTGTCTTCATACAACATCTTTCTTATTAATAATGTAAGCATGATGGAGGCTGTTATTGATCTTCGATACCTAAATCTTACTTCTCTATGAATAAAAAATGCAATAAGATCTCAGAAATAACCTTAAGACCATAGCCTGGGTCTAAATGACAGGGATAGATTACAGTACGCTGCACGAAACTGAGAAATGTTGATGGCTAGCAGCCCCAGTTTGCTTACTAACTGGCTTAGAGCTGCTCAAAACTGGAGCTGCTGGGGATCCAGCCAAGAAGATCTCTGACCCCAGCCCTTCTGTGGCCTGCAGGCCAGCACCAGATCCATCACTGTCAAAGGCCCTGCACTGATAAGAGCCACGCTTCTTTGGTCTGACGTACTTTCATGCTTCCACTTTTATTGATGTGTATGTGGGGGTTGGAGGGAGGGGATTTAGCTTTTCTATCTTCAGTGGGATTTAAGATGTTATATTAAATTAAACATGATATAAAATGGGAAAATTAAACTGCAAAATATCAGTGGATTTGGAGAAGGAAATGGCAATCCACTCCAATATTCTTGCCTGGGAAATCCCATGGACAGAGGGGCCTGGTGGGCTACAGTCTATGGGGTTGCAAAGAGTTGGACATGACTTAGAGACTAAAAAAAAAAAAAAAAACAAATACCTAAGATAAGTTATCTACTCTAGCTGGAGTGAGTTTAGTTCTGTGTTTCATTGCATCTAAATATATTTATATGTGCTTCCCAGGTGACTAAGTTGTAAAGAATTTGCTTGCCAATGCTAGAGAATTGGGTCCAATCCCTGAGTTGGGAAAATCTGCTGGAGAAGGAAATGTCAACCCATTCCAATATTCTTGCTTGGGAGAGCCCATGGACAGAGGAGCCTGGTGGGCTATAGACCATGGGGTTGCAAAAGAGTCAGACATGACTTAGCTACTAAACAACAACAAACAACTATATATATACGAAAGTGAAAGTTGGTCAGTCATGTCTGACTCTTTGCGACCCCATGGACTATACAGTTCATGGAATTCTCCAGGCCAGAATACTGGAGTGGGCAGCCTTTCCCTTCTCTAGGGGATCTTCCCAACTCAGGGATTGAACCCAGGTCTCCGGCATTGCAGATGGATTCTCTACCAGCTGAGCCACAAGGGAAGCCCATAAATATATATTCTACTGAAGGCACTTTCTCTATTTTGGCCCTATTTTCACTCTGATCACTTAACAAATAACTTGCCTTCTTCCAGTGTCCCACTGTGGTGCAGTCCACAGGATTTAGGTGCATTGCTTAACTTTGATGCCAGAAGGATTTTTAGGATATCTGCTGCATGCATTGGAGAAATGAAATGAATGTAATGAAACAGCTCTATCAACTCATCTCTGCTTGAGACCTCTCAGTGGTACCTCTGCTTCCACAAGAAGTGGCCTTTTCTAGATACAGACTGTTTTTTTTTTTTTTTTTTTTGATACAGACTGTTTTCATGTTCCTTTCCTGGTCTTCCAATTCTAGCAAAACAACTGTTTAGCCTCCATTTTCACCTTGGATAAATGAGTTCTTTGGAGCCTTTTGATTTTTTGTCTCTGATCTAAAGTCTAGAAGACATGAACATCCCATGTATTCATTCTCTCTCTCTCTCTCTCTTTTTCTCATATTGCTTTACCCAACTCCTTCAGAGATCCACGTTTATTGGATACTCCTTTTAATAGCTCTTTGTTGCTGCTTATTTCTTTCCACTGGATGATTCCATCTGCTTCTTTTCTGTAGGCTTCATTCCTTCACTTCGGGTCTTGTTATAGATACAAAGAACACTGAAGCAGGAGGCGGGCTCTGTGGTCTATTAACAACCTTGATGAGTCATTTCCCTGACCTCCTGGACATTAACGGAAGATTTTGAACTAGATGATCTCTAAAGCTCTTCCCAGAGCTCAGAAATAGGCTTCTCCCTTCAGCATTTCCATGAAATTGTTCTTTTAAAGGTTAAAATTATTTTCTAATTGCAAAAGTGATAACTTTTCTCAGTGATCAACCTACTTGACCTTTGGGGCAACATTTAATTATTGATTTAGTTTTCCTTCCTGGAACTTTCTGCTTCCTTTCCTTTCAGTGCCCTCGGTTCTCGTTTACTTAAGATTTCTCATCTGACACTCTTCACATATCCTCAGTTTTCTCTTCCACATCACCAAATATCAAAAAATCATAGAATGTCTCCAGAATATTAAAACCAAGAACAAAACATTAGAAAAAATGAAGCCCTAAGAATCTCATATCCTTAGGAGTTAGTATTCACATATGAGAGTCAGAAAAATTTATTTTTAGATATGGTTCAGAAATTTAACCACCGATTTATCTCTTATGAATTAAAATTACTCAGAGAATTGAAGATATAATGAATAATAATGATGGAAATGGAGGAAACAATTAAAATGATAGTTGTTTAAAATAGAATTACTAATGATCAATAAAACTAAGTAAATATAGAATTATCAAATTAATTGTTATAGTTGTAAAATGTAATGCAAATGTCAAAAAGTATATTTTTATAAGAGAAGACACATAATATGAATAATAATTTTGTGAGGAAAGAAAAAATTAGGAGCAGGCTAAATTTTAAATGTAAGAGAAAGTGTTAGTCACTCAGTCATGTCCACTCTTAGGGACCTCATGAACTGTAGTCTACCAGGCTCCTCTGTCCATGGAATTCTCCAGACAAGAATACTGGGGTGAGTTGCCATGCCTTCATCTAGGGTTTCTTCACCCGATGATCGAACCAGGGTCTCCCTCACTGCAGGCAGATTCTTTACCACCTGAGCCACCAGGTCTAAATTTTGAATAATCAAAGTTATTAGATTTAGTTTCTTCATTAGCACTGATAATTAGGAAAATAGAGTCAATTATTTTACAGACTGAAATTATGTAGCCTAAATGTAGTGTGTATATTAGCTAAATCATAAGAGGAGAAAAAAAGGAGGAAAAAATGTCAAAAGAATGCTTAAGGAATAAAGCACAAAGTAAGATGACAGTAGATAGCAAAATGTATCAGTCTTTAAAATAAATACCGAAAATCACAAATTTACATGAAGGCACAAAATCTTAAAACTGCTAGAGTAAAACATAGGAGACAATCTTCAAGACTTAGGCCTAGGTAAATTCTTTTAACAGTACACCAAAAGTTTCCATTAAAGATGGACAAATTAGACCTCTTCAAATAAAAAGCTTTTGCTCCATGAAATGCCTTGTTAAGAGGATAAAAATAGCAAACTACAGATTGGGAGAAAATATTACCAAATTACTCATCTGACAATGGAGTTCTATCTAGAATATACATAAAGAACCCTCAGAAGTCAACAGTAAAAAACCAACAACTGAAAAAACACATAAGAAGAGGTGAGTGGCAAATAAGGACTTGAAAAGATGTTCAACATTATAAGCCATTAGAGAAATACAGATGAAAACCACAATGATATATCACTATGGACCCAGTAGAATGGCTGAAACTTTTTAAAAGATAAGATAAAATGCTGAAAAAGATGTGGAAAAAGTAGATCTGGTGTGAACTGCTGATGGAAATGTAACATGATACAACTACTCTGGACTATAGTTGGGTAGTTGCTGATAAAGCCAAACATGCACTTATAATATGACTCCAATAATTAAATTCTTGGACATTTATCCCAGAGAAATGAAGACTTGAGCTCACAAAAAACTGTACGTGAATATACATAGCAGCTTTATTTGCAATAGCCCCAAACTGGAAACAATCCAATATCATTTGGAGGGTGAATGGTTAAACAAACCCTGGTAAATCTTTGCCATGGAATACTACACAGCAACAAACAGGAAATAAGGAGGTCATGAACACAGCTTGGAAAGATCTTAAAGGTGTGATGCTTAGTGAAAAAGCCAATCTGAAAAGGTTAACATTGCATGATTCTAAATATAGCATCCTCACAATGACAAAACTATGTAAACAGAGGACAGATCAGCGGCTGTGCTGAAACAAGGGTGAGGTTGGGGGTGGTGTTGTTTATGATTATAGTTGGATAGTACAAGGGAGTTGCTTTGGGTGAGAAAACAGGTCTATATCCTGCTTGTGGTGGTGGTTCTACAAGCCTACATATGGGATCAAATTGCACAGAATTGTATATACATGCACATGAGTCCTTGCAATATACCGGTAAGATCTGAGTACAGTTTGTAGTCTACTTAGTCACAGACTAGCTTGTACTATAGTTACAGATGTCGACAGTTATAGAAGTTGAAGCAAGCTGGGCAAAGAATTCAAGGGACTCTAGATGCTGTTTTTGCAACTTCCTGTGAATCTATAATTATTTCAGAATTTAAGTTAAAAATAAATAAATGATATATATTTCCTTTCCTGTCTGATTAGAGGGTCTAGAATCCAGTTCTTGGACTTTAATAGCATGCTCCAGTAAAAAGAAGCAGGGCTCTTTAAGAAATGGTTGATTTTAGGACTATGGCATGAAATATATAAGATGAGTCTGGAGTATCTTTTTTGTAAAGCAAGACTTAGAAATTCAATTTTTCCTTAAAAGAGTAAACATCAACTATAAAACTAATTAAATTCACTTTAATAATTTAAATGGTATTTATATATTTATAACTGACAGATAAACATTTCACATGTATAAAAAGCATAAATGGAATAAATACATACTAAATACTTATATGACTATTTGAAACAGTACCAGTTCAATGGCTTATTTCATTTCTTTATTTGCTCTAGATTCATTTTAAACTCTCTTAAAACTATCATTAGGGCTTCCTAGGTGCCTCAGTGGTAAAGAATCCAACTGCCAATACAGAAGATGCAGGAGACTCAGGTTCAATCCCTGGGTCGGGAAGATCTCCTGGAGAAGGAAATGGCAACCCACTCCAGTATTCTTGCCTGGAGAATTCCGTGGACAGAGGAGCCTGGAGGGCTACAGTCCATGGGGTTGCAAAGAGCACATACACACACAGAAATATGGTAATTCTTATTCTGATCAACAAGTACTCTTACCAAACTGGAAAAAAATATACTGTTATGATCAAGTAGTTTAAAAAGTTCAAATGTATGATCAATTACTTTTTGGTCAGCGCATTTTAATTAGTTACATTTTATGAAATGATTCAAATTTGAGCTGTCTGTCATCGGGGTAATCTCATTTTTGTTGAAAAATGTAGCTGTTATATCTGTGGACTTTTAGATCCCTGCTTTTTACATACGAGCCACATGAATGAGAAGAATTTCAGAAGTTAGGGGAGCAAAACTAGATAAAGGATTTATAAAAAAATAAATTATAGGATCTGATTTATGTCAAAAGCATCTTAATTTATCTGAAAGTGAGAAAGTGCTAAAGTAACAAACAAACAAAATAGCAATAGCAGTTTGTCAAAAGGACACATGAGCCATCTGAAAGAACTCTAAATAGACAAAACTGAAAAGATTACAGTAACAAAATAAACATGATACCATTGAATTTAACATGAATTATCAAATAATCTGAGTCCATACCAATATGAAATAAAAAGCTGAATAAATAAAGGGATGAGAAGAGGCAAGTCACCTGTTCTGAATTCCAAATAATTTAGGTAAATATTCCACCCTTAAGGAAGTGAAGCATAGCTGATCCCCCCTTAAGAGTAGGCTGCACAGAGAGACTAACTTCCAAAGACTGCATTGCCGAGGGGGTTCCCTAGTGGCCCAGTGGCTAAGACTCTGGGCTCCCAGCGCAGAGGGCCCAATTTCAATCCGTGATAAGAGAGCTAGATCCCATATGCTGCAACTGAGATCTCCCACATGCCTCGACTAAAGATCTCACGTACTGCAACTAACACTTGAGAGCCAAATTAAATATATATATATATATATATATGTATTAAAAACCAGACGAAGAGTGCAGTACTGAAAAGGAAGTCAAAGAGTAGCTTTACAGTGGAGAAAATTAACAAATCAGATAAGCAAAGTTATTATCAACAGTGATAAGCCAAGTTAATAGTATGAAACCTTGACATAATGTGATGAGGATGGGATTTTAATTTTGTGCCCTTTCTCCCTAAAGCCCATACTTTCAGAAAAAAAAAAAAAAAAAAATCAAACAAATTCCAACTGAGAAACACTCTGCTATATATTTGACCAGTAGTCCTCAAAATGATCAGGGCCACCAAAAACCAGGAAAGTCTGAGACACTGTCCCAACCAAGAAGAGCTTAAGAAGACATGACAGTTTCATATAATGCAATGTCCTAAATGAGATCTAGAACAGAAAAAAAAAGACAGGACATAAAACTAAGGAAATCTGAGAAAAACTCAACTTAATTTAACAATGATGTACCAATATTGGCTAATTAGTTATGTGTTATACTAATGAAAGGGCTTCCCTGGTGGCTCAGATGGTGAAGAACCCAGCTGCAATGCTGGAGACCTGGGTTTGATCGCTGAGTGGGGAAGATCCCTTGGAGAAGGAAACGGAAATCCACTCCAGTGTTCTTGCCTGGGAAATCCCGTGGACAGAGGAGCCTGGTGGGCTACAGTCCATGGGGTCACAAAGAGTCAGACATGACTGAACGACTAACACTTCACTTCATACTAATGTAAGATGTAAATAATAGGGAAACTGAGTAGGAAAAGTGGAAATTTGTATTGTCTTCACAATGTTCCTATAAGTTTGAAATTGTCTCAAAATATAAATATTATTAATGTTAAGCATCCACATTAAAATGCCAGGGTTGATAGACTGTGTTAAAACACCACAAAAAACAAAACTGTAGAGCCCAATGAGATGGTCTTAGCTACATGAAAGTACAGCAAAATTCATAAAACTTTGAAAACAAAAAGATGTATAATGATTTATCATGTAAATACAAATGAGGAAGAGATGGTCCTATGAATTCAAGACAAAAAGCTGTTCAAAGGAGAATGGGGTCATTCTCCATAACAAAGATATAATAATCATTAATATTTATGTTTAAATATCATACTAATTGAAATAAAGTGGACAGAGAAAGACAAGTAGCATATGATATTACTTATGTGTGGACTCTAATAAAGAATGATACAAATGAGCTTATTTATAAAATAGAAAGAGACTCACAGATCTCAAAATAAATTTATGGTTACTAAAGGGGAAATGTGATCAATTATGAGTGAAGGGAAGTGATAAATTAGGAGTTTGAAATTAACATATAGAGCTATTTATAAAATAGATGACTAACTAGGACTTACTGTATAGCACAGGTAACTGTAGTCAATATTTTTAAATAACCTATATGGGAAAATAATCTGAAAAGGAATGGAGATATATATATATATATACAAATACACACACAAAATTGATTCATCTTGCTGTATACTTGAAAATAACACAACATTGTAAATCAACTATACGCCAATAAAAACTTTTTTTTAAATGACTTTGACATTCATGAATAATTGCATCACACATAAAGGGAGACTAGAAAGCTCTCTCAGTCTTTACTAGATTAAATTGACTAGAACAAATGGAGGTAGAGAGGATTGAATAATGTAACAAGTAAGGTTAATTTTACAGATGAATATCAAAATGTGTAACTTGAGAGAATATATTTTTCCCAAGTAACCATGACATGTTTATAAAAAATTCATTATACCCTAGATCACAAAGAAAACTAAAATTTCCTGAAAGAAGCATTTTCTGTTCATATTTTCTAATTGCCAAATAATAAAGGTAAATTAAAATCTCATGGCTTTTAATAAATAAAAAGAATCATTTTTTAAAATTAAGTATTCAAGAAATCAGAAAAAATAAGCAAAACAGTAGGGAAAAAATCAGAAATTATAAAAAATAACAGAACAGGAATTCTGTTGTTATTGTTTAGTCTCTAAGTAATGAATTAGAAATTGAAAAAGCAATAGGAATTTGAAATAAAAATCCAAGAGCCTTTTAAAACTTATCTGATAAATAGTTGGCAAGTATAATAAACAAGAATAAGTGAGATTAAACACAAAAGGCTTAAGATACAACATGAAATCCTAAGAATATTTCTTGAAACTCAAAAAGATACACTTTTCAACTCTGTGTTTTCTAGTTAGAAAATCTTACTAAAATGGATGATTTTCTAATAAAATGCAATGACCTAACTGAACTTAGATAAAACAACTCAACCTTCTATTTTGATTAAAACAAATGAAAGAAATTTAAATTGCTTTTCAAAATCATCTTACAGTCTCACTATAGATGGACCAAATTCTTTTTGTTTCTGTTTCTTTTTATTTATCTCTTTCTGAACCTCCAGGAATTCCATCTGGATGGATCCATTCTCCAGCAGCTGAAGCTTGGGCAACCTTCCAGAACTAACACATCTCTTTCAGCATTTCCACAGCTGTGTTATTCTAAAAGTCCTTGGTGTGCCCAAAGTTTTAAAGTCATTACAACCTAAAATTATAACTCTAGAACACTTAAAAAACACAAGTGAAGAGGACTCTTGAACTCTACCAGAGTCTAAAACCATATTTTTATCCAATGAGTGAGTCTCATCCCCTAAATGAAATTTATCCTTTCTAAATCACTACTGACAGTGATTGCAGGCATGAAATTCAAAGACACTTGCTCCTTGAAAGGAAAGCTATGACAAACCTAGACAATGTATTAAAAAGCAGAGATATCACTTTCCTGACAAAGATCCATCTAGTCAAAGCTATGGTTTCCAGTAGTCATGTATGGATGTAAGAGCTGGACCATAAAGAAGGCTGAGTGCTAAAGAATTGATGCTTCTGAACTGTGGTGCTGGAGAAGACTCTTGAGAGTCCCTTGGACAGCAAGGAGATCAAACCAGTCAATCCTAAAAGAAATCAACTCTGAATATTCATTGGAAGGACCGATGCTGAAACTGAAGCTCCAATACTTTGGCCACCTGATATGAAGAGCAACTCGTTGGAAAAGATGCTGATGCTGGGACATACTGAAGGCAAAAGGAGAAGGGGGTGGCAGAGGGCAAGATGATTAGATAGCATCACCGACTCAATGGACATGAATTTGAGCAAAGTCCACAAGATAACGGAGGACAGAGAAGCCTGGCCAACTGCAGTGCGTGGGGTAGCAACGAGTCGGACATGACTTAGCAACTGAACAACAAGCTTGTAAGACTCTTTCGATCTCTGATCCGTAAGGTTGAGTGCATTTTTCAGGGTTAGAGACCAGAAGAAACAGGCAGAGGGTATATGAATATGGAAACATATAAAATCATACAAACAGAAAACAAAGCAAAACAAAACAGGCCATCATCTTTGTATAACTTACTCCAAACACGTTATTTCTTTCTATCCTTTACTATTCAAGCCTTACGAGTCACGAGAAGACTCTTGAGAGTCCCTTGGACTGCAAGGAGATCCAACCAGTCCATCCTAAAGGAGATCAGTCCTGGGCGTTCATTGGAAGGACTGATGTTGAAGCTGAAACTCCAATGCTTTGGCCACCTGATGTGAAGAACTGGCTCATTTGAAAAGACCCTGATGCTGGGAAAGATTGAAGGCAGGAGGAGAAGGGGATGACAGAGGATGAGATGGCTGGATGGCATCACCGACTCAATGGACATGGCTTTGGGACTCTGGCAGTTGGTGATGGACAGAGAGGCCTGGCGTGCTGCAGTCCATGGGATCGCAAAGAGTCGGACACGACTGAGCAACTGAACTGAACTGAACTGATTCAAGCCTTGGATAATTATGGACAGATGCTAAAAGATATCCAAATTTAACATAAAGGAATCTGATTTAAAAACTAAACATAGGAATTCGGACCAATACAAGTCAAAACAAATAGGTCACAGAAATATCAGAAGGAAATGCAAGGAGAAAAAGTTTTATGGGGTAGAGATTTTCTCTCAAGTATATATTGATAAAATTCTCCATGAATCCTTAGTGATAAAAAAATTAAAGTCTGTATCAGACCATCTCTAACATACAAACATACAGAAGTTCCCTGTAGAATATATGTAGTTAGCTTTATGTAATTTTATTAAATAAACTGGGCAATGGGCTTCCCAGCTGGCACTAGTGGCAATACTGCCAATGAAGGAGGCCCAGCCAGGTTCCATCCCTGGGTCAGGAAGACACCCTGAAGGAGGAAATGGCAACCCGCCCCAGTATTCTTGCCTGGGAAATCCCATGCACAGAGGAGCCTGGTGGGCTACAGTCCATGGGGTGGCAAAGAGTCAGACATGGCTGAGCGACTGAGCGCACGCACGTACATACACACCATGCACATGTAGTTCTTATTGAAGAGTATGGGTTTAACCATTTTTTAACACTTTATTAACTCCTTAAGATTCAGGGAGGGCCTAAAGCAAAGCTTTCCAGATATTGTTATTGATTATGATCTTGGCAAAGTTTATCCCCTATGAGAACAGCTGTCCTAATATAGACTCGTTTCAGAATGGGACCTAAATCATTTTGCACTAAGCCAGTGAGATTTCAGAGTCTGTTCCTGCAGCTTATTTAGCCTATTTTGACTAAGGCATTTTCCTTCCAATCTGGCCATCACAACAATATCATTTGTCATTGAAAATACATACTTCTGCTTTTTAAACAACACATTGTTATCACAGAAAATGTGAGAACTTCTATTATTCCATATTTGTCTTTCTATGTGCCTTATACCTCTATATATACTGTTATCCTGAACAATAATTCCAATAAACCATGATTATTTGGGAGTTGTGCTTAGTCACTCAGTCATGACTGACTCTTGCGACTTCATGGACTGTAGCCCGCCAGGCTCTCCCGTCCATGAGATTTCTCGGGCAAGAATACTGGAGTGGGTTGTCATTTCCTTCTCCAGGGGATCTTCCGGACCCAGGAATCGAACTCAGGTCTCCTACATTGCAGGCGGACTCTTTACCTATTGAGCTACGAGGGAAGCCCGCCTAAGATATTATTCCCCCAGATATCTGCTTATCTTTCTTATCTTCTTTAACTCTATGCTTAAGTTTCATCTTCTTAATGAGGTCCACCCTGACTACCCTAGTTAATATTACCAAGTGCATCTACACAAGCACACACATATATACACACACACACACTGCAAATTCCTCTTGTCCTACTCCATTATCTATTTTTTCAGAACAAGTTGTACTTTCTTATATACTATGCAGTTTACTAATTTATATCTGTTCTTGTCTGTCTTATCGCAATCACTTCTTTCATTGTAAATCCCACTGAGGTTAAGACATTTCAGATTTTGATCACTGCCAAAACGGTATCTAAGACATAGCAGAAAATTAATAAATATCTATTGAGTAAAAAATATATTCATTTAGAGTAAGACAAGATGCCAGTTGCTGTGAGGGATATAAAGATAACACAAGATGCCATTTCACATTTGGACTTGCTGAACTTAAAATCTAGAAGTAGAAATCTAGAAAGTACAGACAACATTAAATATAAAAAGTAGTGTGTGTAAGACATGATAAGAGTATTTCTAGTTGGGTTGAAGACTGTGTGTGTGAGTATGTGTGTGTGTATGCACACACATGTGCAGAGTGGTTATAGACTATAAAGTTTTAAAAGCAACCTCTTTCTTAAATTTGCCTTAATCCCTTTTACCTTGTTAAATTTATGGACATAGGCCACAATTAAATGTATGGATTGTCCATGACCTTAAGTTTAACAAAATAAGAATACTCCCAAACAGTTGAAAATATGTGTATAATACACAGCACTGTAACACTCATGGTTGAGTCTACACAAAGAAGCTCCTCGAGGGTACTGTTCATTACATTATAACATGTCTGTTCCCTGAGGTCTCTAGGGAGAAACACACAGTATTTCTTAGGGATCTGGAATAGTTTAGTATCTGCTGAACAATTCATCTGTTTTTGTCATAAGGATACTGTAAATTGTGTAATTAATCAGATTGTCCTTTTCAAACAGTTTGTGTGAAAGCTTGCGGCCAAATTAGTGGTTCATTTATTGCAAAGGCAAGGTCTTTTACGGCTTGTATTTTAAGAGTATTTTCCTCTTTTCTTGGTCTGGCTTTATGAATCTTGCCTTGTTTTGCTTTTTCTTTGTCGCCTTCTTTTTAAGCTTGTTTATTTATTTAGTTTGTACCCTTATAAGCCATTTTAAATCCTTTCATAGAGAAATTAGGGAAAATACAAAGAAAACAGCTATTATGTACCTATTAGAGGCACATCACTGTGCTAGGTCTATGGAAAGGAAAATAAAGGAAGGAAGGAGGCAGGCAAGTAGACAAGAAAGGAAAAAAAAAAAAAAGAGAAACAGAAGGAAAATAAAAAGATGACGTAGCCCCTGTCCTCAAGGACCATGAGTAGTGTTGACCCAGAGCTCTGGGTACAGCTTCAGAGCACATTGATTTCTCCCCTTTCTGAACTCTAACAACACTTAGATTCAATAACACCCAATTTAGCACTTGATGATATACTGCCTGGTATTGTCTGCTTATTGTTTTATGTGGCTAAGTGTTGCCTTTTGAGCAGGGACCTTGTATTAACTCCTCATGTCTTCTCACAGTGAGTACTGAGTCTCACAGTGAGTATTGCAGTTGCTACACAGATTGATTGGCTGAGAAGCCATCCTTACCAGGAGGATGGTGCAGACGCTTCCTAATATACAGGCTGGTATAGCTGAGCCCCTTAGACCTGCTGGTCACACAGTAGTATTGACAATCTGATTTCACCTTGCTGCCTGCAAGGATCTCTTAGGAAATGGACCCTTGCGTATAGTTCTCTGAGTTTGGTTTGTGTCTAAATGTGTTATTGTGAGGGGAAAATGAAATGGTTTAAGAATAATTAATTCTTGCATTCAGCAGAGATTTGCTGAGTGCTTACTCTGTGCCAGGCACTGTTTCATGCTTTGATAATAAATCAGTAAAGAAAGCAAAGCCCCAGAGACTTCCCTCATGGTCCAGTTGCTAAGACTCCATGCTCCCAATGCAGAGGGCCTGGGTTCAAACCCTGATCAAGAAATTAGATCACACATGCCACAACTACAAGTTTGCATGCTGCAACTGAAGATCCAGCATGCTGCAAGGAAGATCAAAGGACCCGCATGCTGCAACTAAGACCCAGCACAGCCATGTATATAACTAAATAAATATTAAAAAAAAAAAAAACAAAACCCAAAGACCCCTGTGCTGATGGTGTTTATAGGCAAGCAGGCTGTGGAGAGAGGGGAGGAAGGCAAATATCAAACACTAGATACAGATCTTTCTGACCCCATGAACTGTAGCACACAGGCTCCTCTGTCCATGGACTTCCTCAGGCAAGAATACTGGAGTGGGTTGTCATTCCTTTCCTCCAAGTGATCTTCTCAACCCAGGAAATGAACCCAGGTCTCCTTTACTGCAGGCAGATTCTTTACTCTCCAAGCCACCAAGGAAGCCCCATTAAAAAGTAGGTAAATTATATAGCATATTTAAAAAGAGACGTGGTATAGAAAGTTTTTAGAAGGCAGACCTGAGTCAGGGCCACTGGAAGTCTTGCAAGAGGGTAGAATGCTGTGCTTGGGATTAAAGTGGTTGAGGAGTGTCTCAGGAGCAGGAATATCTGAACAATGACTGAGAGGAACTGAGGGAGTTAGATATGCTCACATCTGTTCTAGGTGGAGCCAGTGCAAAGGTCCAGAAGCAGAAATGTACTGGGAGAACTCAAATAGCAGCAAGAAGTTGAGGTGATTGGCATGGATAGAGGCAGGAGAGGATAGGAAGAAATGACCTAAGAGTGCAATAGGAATCCAGATCACATAAGACTCCAGGGAATATTGTGGGACTTTTTATTCCTGGTAGGATGGGAAACCAGAGGAAACTGACATGGACTAACTAGTCTTTAAGAGTTTTATCCTGTTGCTTTGTTGAGATTAGACAGAAGAGGGGGTGAAAGCTACAAGACAAGTTAGGAGCCAATGGCAATAATCTGAGTGAGAGGTGGTGGTGACTTAGGGCTGTACCTTTATTTACAAATGGTGGCAAGTGGCCAGATTCGAGAAATATTTTTAACGGTGGGCTGTATAATTTTTCCTGATGATTTGGATACATGATATAAATGAATGAGTGGAATCAAGGGTTTTGACAAAAGTTCTGACCTGAGTAAATTAAAGGATGGAGTTGCCATTTACTGAGCTGGAGAAGACTCCAGGAAGTACAGAGGTCTGGTGTTGGACTTGATACTTTTTATTTTTCTATTAGATTTCCAAGTGGAACTTGACCATGCTAATCTGTTAGTGGGATGGTAATTTACAAGAGAGATCTGGAATAGAAATATAAACTTGAGGGCTAATGGGATACAGACATTATTTAAGGCTTTAAGATTGAAGGCCACAAGAGATGAGCGTAGACAGAGGTGAGCGGGCTCAAGGAATGAGCCCCGGGTCCCCCCATGAAGTAGAAGCAAGGACAAAGGGCCTGCAAAGGAGCTTGAGGTGTGGCCAGTGAGGCAGACAGAATCAGGAGAGAGTGGTGGTCTGAAAGCCATGCTCAGAAAATGTATCAATGAGGAGAGTGTTGTCAACTGGGTCAGAGCTATTAAAGGGTCAGCTGAATGAAGACAAGTCCAGCAATGCAGAGGTCATCGATGACCGTGATAAGATCAGTTTTACTGGGCTGGTGTGGCCAAATGATTGATTGAATTGTGTTTAGGAGAGAATGGTAAAAGGAAAATTGAAGAAAGTGAATAGAGATAATTTTTCATGGATTTTGTTGCAAGGGGAGCCCCCAGGTTAGTGGCTGGTAGGGAAGTGAGGATCATAAGAAGGGTTTTTTTTTAAGATGAGAAAAGAAGCAATAAAGCAATATTTTGTATGCTGATGGAGCTATTTCAGCAGAAAATGAAAAAATTCAGTAATGCAAGGGAGAGAATAGGGAAGAATTGCTGAAATAATGTCTTTGAATATGCAAGACAGGAGTGAAAGAAATGATGGCGGGCAGAGTCTGGCTGAAGATGGGGGCACAGACCTGGGGACAGGACAACGGAACATGTGGAAATAGAAGCTGCTGGTGAGTAGGACGCATGCATGTGTATTCAGTTGCTCAGCTGTGTCTGGCTCTTTGTAACCCTGTGGACTGGAGTCCACCAGACTGCTCTGTCCGTGGGATTTCCCAGGCAAGAATACTGAGGCAGGTTGCCATTTCCTACTCCAGGGGATCTTCCTGATCCAGGGATTGAATCCCTGTCTCCTGCCTCTCCTGCATTGGCAGCAGATTCTCTACTACTGAGCTACCTGGGAAGCCCAAGTGAGTAGAATGCAATGCTATAATAAGAGCCAGTTTTTACCATACACCTACGATGTGCTAGGCACTGAATATAGACAAAGGATTCACAAAAATCCCACTGCGGTGGGAACTAACTTTCATCATTTAGATGATGAAACAGGTTTAGAGAGTGGAATAGCTTCAGAGAGTGGAATAACTTGACCAAGGTCATACTAAGGCTGGTAACTGGTAAAATGGTTATGACAGCCTCCAAAACCATGTCTTCCTTGTGCCAAAAGTCACAGTGATAATCGCTATTCTCTGCTATTTCTCCAGAGGATGTCTGTGGTCTCTTGGGAATGGATCTCTGGGAGAATCACTGGGCACTTCCCCAGAGGCCATCAGATTCCAGCAGAAGCCATGAATGAAACAGGAGTCAAGAGGCCTCAGTCAGCACAATTTGTCACTTCTCCTCTCTTTCTGTCTAAACGTGGTTTCAAGTAACCACAAAATGGTGGTCCAAGGGAAAAACTCTCCCCCAAGAGTGCCACTAACATTTAACATTCCTCTCCACAAAAGGAGGAAATAGGAACTTGCCTAGAACCCACTGAGGAGATCAGAGAAGGTGATAGACAGATGTCGAGGAAGGTCTAGCACAGTCTTCAGCACTAAGCCCTGTGCCTCTGTGTGCCAGAGCTGAGTATGGTGCTGGAGCTGAGTACACTGCTTTCTGTCCCCTGTATCACCTTATATGGGTAGTTTGTCCTTCCCATAGAAGATCTGAAGATGCCTAAAACTGGAGACCCTCTAGTCCAGTGTCCCACCCAGTGAGGAATGCTCTCAGAAACAACCCTGCCAGATCCTCCTGGACAGCTTCATTGACGGGGCTCTCACTATGCTATTGCGTCCCTGGTGGCTCAGATAGTAAAGAATCTGCCTGCAATGTGAGAGATCCAGCTTCAATCCCTGGGTCAGGAAGATCCTCTGGAGAAGGGATCTACTTCAGTCTTTTTGTGTGAAGAATCCCATGGGCAGAGCAGCCTGGCAGGCTACAGTCCATGGAGTCGCAAAGAATCAGACATGACTGAGTGACTGACATCTTTACCTTCACTTTTCTGTGTTATTGGACAGGTGGCTCCATTGTAGTGGACAGCTACAATTGTTCAAGTTTTGCCTTAAATATTGCTAGAATCTGCTTTCTTTCATCCCTCTGCCGCAACTACAGCAGTGTAGTTATATCTGCTTGCTTTCCTGGTTAGACCATTTATCCTAAGCAGCTTCAGTGGAGGCAGAGATTTACTTCTATAAACGTATGGAAATAAACTCGGTGGTTGCAAGAGCGGAAGCAGCAGGAGCCGAGGGAGCCTGCTTTACAGAACACCAGGTGGTGATACTTTTTGTTCCAGTGAGGCAGAGAAAGATCAGATTTGGTGCATCCCTGACACTACTGTGTGCTGGGTCATTTGGACCCCTTGGCTTCCCTCTTCCACTGGAATCTGTTTTGCTATGATTGTCCTAGCAATGCTTGTCTGGTAGAGAGTAAGTGAAAGAGTCTCCCCAGCCCCACTCCTCTCCCTTAGATCACCCTGATTTATCTGAGCAGTTTTTGCTCATAACGAGCCAACCTTGAGGGAGCCATAGTGATATCACTCATCAGAGCAAGCACATAGATGGGAGAGAAGCTGTCACATCTGAAATGCCATATTTCTCCCAGAAAGAAAGAAATCTGTGAGATGCCAGGGGCAATGGTGGTGAATGGTGCAGATCTGGGTCCTAAGATGCTTCAGTCATGTCTCACTCTTTGTGACCCCATTGACTGTAGCCCGCTAGGCTCCTCTGTCCATGGGGATTCTCCAGGCAAGAATACTGGAGAGGGGTGCCATGCCCTCCTCCAGGGGATCTTCCCTACCCAGGGATTGAACCCGCATCTCTTACCTCTCCTGCACTGGCAGGCAGGTTCTTCATCACTAGCGCCACCTTTCCTGCCTGTTGCGGAGCAGAGGAGCGAAAACCATTTTCTAAAGGTCTGCAGAAGTGGGTGCCACACCCAGGTCTGGATGTCCTGTGAGCACAGTTTGTTACATCGAGGTGAAAAGGTAACACGCTCCTCCCCCCCTTTTTTACAATAATTTCTAAACTGCTTCTATACAATATATTTTATTCTTTCTAGGGACAGCTCTGTGAATACTTTCTGAATTTACAGAACATTCTGTTTAAGGCCCATTCAGGATGAACATCAAGTCCTGCCTTCAGAGGGGTGCAGGATGGTGAGTGAAATTCAAGTTCTGCCCAGCTGCCTGCCCGTTTGCCTGTTTCTGCAGCTTCAGCCCACTCTGCAGCAGAGAAGCATCAAGATGGAGGGAGGTCCTGAGAAATTACACGGAGCTGGACTGCCAGCATCTGAAGCACGGTCAACCTGATTCCAGAACTTAGAGAAAAGGGTCAGAGGGTGGACATGGAGTTGGGAGAGAAGTATTTTCTTTAGGGCCCATGGTGCTATCATGAATTAAAACATTTTGAGGTTGGTGAATCCTTTTGTACTTCTGAAAAGATGCGAGTAGTTATTCATCACCTTTGACTCCTCTGCACAAGATGTGACAGCCACCAGTGATGTGTGGAGTTCTTCCCATGGTGACCAGTCACAAGCAAGAAAACACAAGATACAACAAGCACCTTCCACATCCAGAGATAGTGCTAAGAGCTTTCACACATGCTACCACGTTTAATCCTCCACTCGGTTAGAAGTAAGATGTTATGAAATCTTACACAAAAGGAAACCAAGGCTTGGAAAAGTTATCTAAACAGACAGTTCTCCAAAGAAGACATACAGATGGCTAACAAACACATGAAAAGATGCTCAACATCACTCATTACTAGAGAAATGCAAATCAAAACCACAATGAGGTACCATCTCACACGGGTCAGAATGGCTACTATCCAAAAATCTACAAACAATAAATGCTGGAGAGGGTGTGGAGACAAAGGAATCCTTTTACACTGTTGATGGGAATGCAAACTAGTACAGCCGCTATGGAGAACAGTGTGGAGATTCCTTAAAAAACTGGAAATAGAACTGCAATATGACCCAGCAATCCCATTGCTGGGCAGACACACGGAGGAAACCAGATCTGAAAGAGACACGTGTACCCCAGTGTTCATCGCAGCACTGTTTATAATAGCCAGGACATGGAAGCAACCTAGATGTCCATCAGCAGATGAATGGATAAGAAAGCTGTGGTACATATACACAATGGAATATTACTCAGCCATTAAAAAGAATGCATTTGAATCAGTTCTAATGAGGTGGATGAAACTGGAGCCTATTATACAGAGTGAAGTAAGTAAAAAAGAAAAACATCAATACAGTATACTAACATAAATATATGGAATTTAGAAAGATGGTAATGATGACCCTATATGCGAGACAGAAAAAGAGACACAGATGTACAGAACAGTCTTTTGGACTCTGTGGGAGAAGGCAAGGGTGGAATGATTTGAGAGAATAGCATTGGAACATGTATATTATCGTATATGAAACAGATCACCAGTCCAGGTTTGATGCATGAGACAGGGTGCTCAGGGCTGGTGCACTGGGATGACCCAGAGGGATGGGATGGGGAGGGAGGTGGGAGGGGGGTTCAGGATGGGGAACACATATAAACCCATGGCTGATTCATGTCAATGTATGGCAAAAACCACTACAATATTGTAAAGTAATTAGTCTCCAACTAAAATAAATAAATTAAACAAAACAGTACAGGGCTGAGCTCTGGTTAATTTCAAGTTTACTGCACATTATCCTAGATTAAACCGTGAAATGTTTTCACCAAGTACACCGATGCCATTATGACAAATTTTGGAGAATTGTCTTGATTCTCCTCTGGATTTTGATCGAGTCTCAAATTGTTTGAAATAAGTGGAACTTGAATTGCTTTTTGGTTAATAGGGATTTGGTACCTATAATTGGTTTTAGGAGTTACAGAAGAGCATCAGTGCGAACTTTTGGAGGGCTCATGTAGAAGGTGCCAATGAATGCTGGCTTGAGAGAAAAGGCACGTCCAAACTTTGCTTACAATTCAGCATCGTGAGGACATATTAGGCCCCTGTTGTGGTAGAGTCCTCTACAAGACATCATGGGCGACCAAGTGGAAATATTTGTAAATTGCTTGAAAAGACACGGGACACAGCTGTACAACTACACCTGAAATGCAGGTAAATTATAACAAATATGCTCAAATATGCAATGAAGACAGTAACAGCTCCAGGAAGTCAGAGGCCAGAGGAGTGAGAGACGGAGCAGTTACAGTCCTCATTGCAGGAAGGAAGCTTGGTCTGGGGTTGAAAGAGTGTAGAATTTGCCTGAGAAGAAATGGAGAACTTCTCAATGGGAGGAGGAGGGACTACTTAAGTGTGGAGGTGAGAACGCCTACAGTTTCAGGGGGAAGTATGAGGTAATCAAGTTGGTAGGAAGTGCACAGGAAACAGTTGAAGATTTGATAAGAAAGGTCATTGGTCTGAATGCTGACCTCACATGTGAACCTTATTGCAGTGACCATGAAGAGCCAGAGCAATTTCTTGAGCAGAGGAAGGCTCTAACGAAAGGAGTTTTCAAGTTTGAGATTGTAGGAAGTGAGCTCACAATGCCTTTGAAAGTTGAATCTTGGGCAAATCATTTCCATATATTATAAAAATAATTACTTTAAACTTGTTGTTCAGTCACTAAGTCGTGTCTGACTCTTTGCAACCCCATGAACTGCAGCACACCAGGCTTCCCTGTCCTTCACTATCTCCTGGAGTTTGCTCAAACCCATGTCCATTGAGTTGGTGATACCATCCAACCATCTCATCCTCTGTCTTCCCCTTCTCCTCTTGCTCTCAGTCTTTCCCAGCATCAGGGTCTTTTCTAATGAGTCAGCTCTTCACATCAGCTGGCCAAAGTATTAGAGCTTCAGTTTCAGCATCAATCCTCCCAATGAATATTCAGGGTTGATTTCCTTTAAGAAGTACTTTAGACTATATGGATATAAAATCTATTAACTTGTTGGCATTGACTGGACTGTAACTATCTTTACACTGTTCATGTAGAAAACTATGCATATAGGGGTCTTGTTAAGCTGACTTTTCTTGAAGTTTGGGCAAATTGCTTATTGATGAAAGGATATGTCTAGTTAAAAATGAGTTTTCCTTATTAACTTGTGAGTCCTTTTAACAACAGTTTGTCAAGTTTCAATATTAGTATGTTACTATGTTCAGGATTAGTATTTGGTTTCAAAGTAAATTAATGCATTTCCTTTAAAAAATGGAAAAGGAGTTTTCAGAAACTGGATGTAGGTGTGGCATGCAGGTAAAGTGGTGGAGCAAATTCTGAGGGGAAGGGGGACCATTTGGAAAGTTACTGTTATGGCCAAGGAGTGAGGTCACGGGCAGTTAACCAAGGTGAAGGTGGGAAAGCAAAGAAGGGCTGAATGGGGCTCGATTCAGGAAATAGTGTCTGAGAGTGCACAGGAGGCAGGGGGATATGGGAGGAAGAACTAAGGATGATTGAATGGTTTATGGGGCCTCCCAGCTGGCTCAGTGGTAACTAATCCACCTGCCAAGCAGGAGACTCTGGTTGGATCCCTGGGTTGGGAAGATCCCCTGGAGAAGGAAATGGCAACCCACTCCTGTCTTCTTGCCTGGGAAATCCCATGGACAGAGGAGCCTGATAAGCTAAAGTCTACGGAGTTGCAAAAAGTCGGACATGATCAAGCAACTAAAAATAACTATAGTTTAAGCCTAAGTAAAATGAGGGCATCATCCTCTTTTGCATGAGGCTCTAGGTAAAGGACTTTGCTATGGTGATGAGGCAGTGACCTAGGGGTCCAGAAGCCTTGCTCTGAAGTTTTGTGTCCTTATTTGTTTTAGCCAAGTCACCCCTGCTCCACCTCCAGGCTTGAGGGCTGATAAAATGTGCTTGGAGGTCCATTCTAGGATCTTCATGCAAAACTCTCTATGAAGAAGGCCTGGAAAATGCTCATCTGTCTGCTTCCCCTGCCCCATTCCCCCATACCTAGCATGAAAATCTCTCCAAAAGGTTGGAGCCTCCGGGGGCCCCACTTCCACATGCAAGAGTCAGCGTACACCACTCCACGCAATCGTGGGCATCCTGAGCCTTTGTGCTTGGGAACATTGAAGTTCGCTAACATTCCGAGGGTAGACTGAGCTGGGCAAGCCAAGCCTCATTAGCTGTGTGGTTGGGTCACGGTGCCCGCTCCGAGGATTTAAATAGCAGCATTGTCAAGATGAGACAAAGCAACTGTCCTCCTGCACTAAAAGCCCATCAATCCCTACAGCTGCATGCACAGTCCCCTCAGCCAGCTGAAGGCTTCTTGGTGAGATAGCGTGCAGAGGAGGCAGCTGCCGGTGGACAAGGGACCATAACCTGTGCTGTTCTGGGCTTCTACTGATCAAAAGAGCAGAACAGACTGAAGAATGGGCTTCGCCCCCTGACAGGATCGGGCACTGCCCATGTCGTGAGCATAAATAAACAAGCAACAAAAGGGACTCCAGATGGAACCTCATTTCTGCAGTCCTGAGCAGCCTCTTTTGTCATCTTAAGGGACAGAGCAACTGTGGGGAAGCAACAGGCAGGATGGGTCCCAATACATATGGAGATGGTTGGCTAATATCACCTCGGTAAGATTTCAAAGCAACAGTGAGTGTCTGACCTGCTAAAATATAAATCCTCTCTGTTCTCAAGTGGAGCTTCAAATTCCCACCACCACACATCCATTGTGCTGAGAAATTGCGGTTTTGGTCACCAGGTGACCTCTTTTCAAGTCCCTCCAGGTGGGATAACACATTAAAGCATTTAAAGGATCCTGCCTATATTTTTTGTTTGTTTGTTATCAGTTTAAAATATCATTTAATACTCACACCATCTTTCACCTACACATGATAATTTTAATTAAAATATCCCAAGTGATATCAATAATTGTCTCATTATAAAAAACAAAGCAATAAAAGGTTAAATATCATATTTTATTTCCTCAAGTGGAAAAATGCTTGCACACATCAAAATTCATAAATCAAATGTGTCTTATAATTGTTGTTCACGTTACCAGTAATATAGTTTCTCTCTTGTCTTAAAGGAAAATCGTTATTGAATGGTTAATAACACTTTACAGTCTGAACAAGCTAGTTCACCTGCAATGTCTGGAAAGTGTGCACTTTGACTAACCCTTGTTGATGAAATGGGAAAAAAAAGAAAGTTTCAGAGTGTGGAGTGCTGTGGAGTGGAGGTAATAACAGGCCAGGAACTAGAGTCAATGACCCAAGCTAGCAGTTTGAAGACTCTTGGCCCCTTGAGAGGATTCTTGGCCCCTTGAGAGTGGGGATGGAGAATACAAAAAGACATAGGAGTTTGCCAATAGTAAGCCCATGCATGTTTTTGTGATTGCGCCTTTATATGCATTACTTTATACGTATTTTGTGAAACATTTTATCCATCTTCTTTATTTGATTTTTAAAAATTATTTATAGCTTCTTATTTGGCCATACCTCATGGCATAGAGAACTTCCCCAACCAGGCATCAAACCTATGCCCCCTACAGTGGAAGCATAGAGTCTTAACTACTGGATAGCTAAGGAAGTCCCTTTTTCCATCTTCTGTTTGATGTCAAGACCTCTGTCATCTGTCTAGTAGTATCTTTGACTGATTCTATTTTACAATAGCTTATATTGACATTTCTCAAAGGTATTTGACCACCAAGCACTTATTAATTGATGTAACATCAACAGAAGCACAAGATATAATTTGTACATTTTCTTTGTATTTCCCTTTTGTGAAAACTCACTGTGAGGCATGTTGGAGTTGGATCCTAATTCTATCACTTGCATTATGTGTGACTCTAGCTAAATAATGTTAACCTCCTTGGTTCTTCTCTTGTCTCCTGCTCTAACTAAAACTTGGCTGACTTTTATCAATTGAGATCTTTTGTCTCAAATTCACTGTAATCCTGCATTGGGATATTTGGTAACTGTTCTCTTTGCCTCCCACAGCCATTTCCAGACAGTTCCTCCATCCCTTTTGTAAAAGCCCTTAGCCTTTAAGGCTCAAATCCCATGACCACAGCACTTTCTCCCCTTTCCCTAACAGTCATTTGAAGAGTTCATCATCATACTTCTTTATTTATTAAGATTTAACACTTGATTCACCATCTACTTTTCAACACTTGCTCTTCTTTGTCTTAGGTGAAGTCAACAACCACACGGACCACACGCTGGACATCAGATTTCATGATTTCTTTGTTCAGTGACCTTCTTACTGAGACATGTGCTCCAGTACCAGATGGTGGGACGCATCACCACCACAAACTTTGCCTCCAAAATACATGAACTTGAACATTCACTTTTATATTAAAATCTGCTATCCTTCCACCTCAGACCTTCTCGGGTAGCTCAGTGGTAAAGAATGTGCCTACCAAAGCAGGAGACCCAGGGATCAAACCTGGAAGATCCTGTGGAGAAGGAAATGGCAATCCCCTCCAGTATGCTTGCTGTCCATAGGAAATCCCATGGACACAGGAGCCTGGTGGGCTACAGGCCACGGGGCCACAGAGAGTCAGACACGATTGAGCAACTAAACAGCATCCTTCCTCCCTAGTTACTCAAATGCTTCCATGTGTGGGTGCATTCCATGTGTGGGTATGAATCTCAAACATTCATATCTCTGAACCCCATTCTTATCCATCAGTTCCCCTTCATCTGAAAAGAAGCAACCCACCTTCTCTGTGCTAACATATGAGTGACTGAGTATAGTAGGAGAAAATTATAGAAGTGGGAAGATTGATAATCATGAAATGATGAACACTATGTTAGGTCATGTTCCCTGGAAATTGATTCAGGTTCGCCAAGTCTCTGACTGTTCTCATTTCCTCATGAAACCTATTTTCTCCCTACTTTATACATACTTTAGATTTCTCTAACCCTGAGCCAGCGCCTTTGCTGGTCTATGAGACTTACAGACTGGAGTAACCCATTCATTTATCCTTGAGGGATTGAAACTTACGGTCATCAAACCCTTCTTGGGCTGTAACTGTAGCACATGCCAATTTATAGTCAAATGAGTAGGAAAGTGTCAAGAGAAACTCCTGTGGATCACTGAAGTGACAAATATATTTCTCTTTGCTTACACTGTATAGCAAGTGACCCTATCTCCTCTTGTGGTTAGTGTTAATTGACTTCCTGAGATGATGACCGCTTTCTCTGCCTGCTGCTTTCATGGTTACAAGCCCAAAGAAGTCACAAAGCAGCAATAGAATAAGTTTTAATGAAAGCTTGCTCAAAGTGTCACTTCTAGTGATGTTAAGCAGGGCTGTTCCAACTACCATTCTTGTTTCTGTACCCATTTCTACAGTATAGAGAGAGATCTTATATAAATATATAATGGATATTGATTTAGGCAATAGAAAAGTATATTGTGCCATGGAAAATAGTCCCCATAAGCTCAGATTATCATAATAAAGCTGTGTCCTCCAAAGAGTATATTCTTGCTCTATCAAGTTGGCAGTTCTGAAGTATAATAATAGGCTGAGTAAGTCTCATGGTCATGTGTCCCTGCCTTCCCTCCTTGGCTGTAAAGTGGGTGTGCTGTTCTGATAAGATATTTTGTAGGATCCCATGTCAATGGATTAAACACTGATCCACTGTGCTGGCTAAGCACCTCTGGTCAAGGAAGGCACACTCATAACCAGAATATTTGTCAATGCCATCAAGATAAGTCTGCTCCTTCCAGGGTAGAAGACCTCAGCGTAACCCACTTACCACCAAGTGTCAAGTTGGGCTCCTCTAGGACTGATGCCATATTGCAGGCCCAGCATTTGTCTCTGCTGTAAACAGGGTAGACATTTGGCAGCTTCAAGAATTAATTTAGCCTTGGTAAGTGGGAGCCCATGCTGTTGAGCCATTCCTGTCATGGTTACTGTGTTTATGAACCCAGTGTGCAAGTTAGGGTGCCATGAACCAAGTTTAAGTGAAGTTATTGTTGGCTTTATTACTTTGGTTCTCTCTGAAGAGCGTTGCCATATAACATAATAATCTTCACATTTTGGGCCACTCATTTAAGTCAGTCTACAAGATTCTTCTCCACTTTCTCTTGTTTCAATCTTCCAATCTGTGTGTGTGTGTGTGTGTGTGTGTGTGTGTGTGTGTGTGTACAATCCCTTGACCAACTGGCCAAGGCTTTCATTATTGCCCATGAGACCATATGTAGTCTTATTTCAGGCCACTTTTCTTTCCACTCAAGGTAAATATCCAGATGGATAACTCAAAGATCTTTCCTGCTGGTAGTATTTCTCCTCAAGGCCATCTTTCAGGACCACTTCTGAATGGGGCTATACTCTGGCAAAAGTTTATTTTCAGTTTCCAGTCACATACCCAACCAATCTATTCATGATCAAGTTCCCCTTCTTCCTCCTTTATCAGCTGATCATTATGCCAGAGTAAGCTGAAAGGGAGGCGCCGTAAGTGTGAACTTACAGAGGGATGCTAGGATAACAATAGTGAAAAACAGGGCTATGATTGATCTGTTCTCCCTTGTGGCTCTGCTTGTGCCTGACTTGGAGCTCTTTCAACCTTGCAATGGATTGTTGCTGAGTCTGTCTACCGTTACTACTTGGGGGACCTGGTCGAATTCAGCTTATGAAGGGTAGTTCTCCTGCATAGCCACTTGGTGCCCCACAGACAGATGTTCAGGTTCTGTCCGTGTCCTTTGGCAAAGCTAGTAGCTGGTTTTTGAATAGTTGTTGTTGTTCAGTTGCTCAGTATGTCTGACTCTGTGTGACCCCATGGGCTGGAGCACGCCAGGCTTCCCTGTTCTTTACCACTTCTTGGGTTTGCTCAAACTCATGCCCACTGAGTTAATCCAATCGTCTCATCCTCTGTCACCCCCTTCTCCTCCTGCCCTCAACTTTTCCCAGCATCAAGGTCTTTTCAAATGAGTCAGTTCTTCTCATCAGGTGGCCAAAGTATTAGAGCTTCAGCCTCAGCATCAGTCCTTCCAATGAAGATTCAGCGTTGATTTTCTTTAGAATTGACTGGTTTGATCTCCTTGCTGTCCAAGGGACTCTCAAGAATCTTCTCTAACATCACAGTTTGAAGGTATCAGTTCTTTGGTGATCAGCCTTTCTTATTGTTCAGCTCTCACATCTGTACATGACTACTGGAAAAACCATAGCTTTGACTACACGGATCTTTGTAGGCAAAGTAATGTCCCTGCTTTTTAACACACTGTCTAGTTTTGTCATACCTTTTCTTCCAAGGAGTAAATTTAATTTCATGGCTACAGTCACCATCCATAGCGATTTTGGAGTCCAGGAAAATAAAGTCTATTACTGTTTCCATTGTTTCTCCTTTCATTTTCCATGAAGTGATAGGACCGGATGCCATGATATTTGTTTTTTGAGTATTGAGTTTTAAGCCAGCTTTTTCACTCTCCTCTTTCACCTTCTTCAAGGGGCTCTTTAATTCCTCCTCACGTTCTGCCATTAGGGTGGTTTTTTAATAGTAGCATTAGCTTTCCTGGTGTTTCAGACAGTAAAGAATCTGCCTGCAATTCAGGAGACATGAGTTTGATCCCTAAGTTGGGAAGATCCCCTGGAGAAGGGAATGGCAACCCACTCCAGTATTCTTGCCTGGAGAATCCCATGGACTGAGGACCCTGGACGGCTATAGGGCGGGGGTTTGCAAAGAGTCGGACATGAGTGCATGACTCTCACTACCACCACTACTACTTTCAGTTTCTGCTGTAGGTCGCCTTGCCTTGACACATTTTGCTTCTTCCACGAGGACTTACTATAAATGCCTCCTGGTGTCTTTTCTCTCTGCGATACCTATAGTACCACAGGGTCTGTGAGGTGTGTGGCACATGTTTTAAGGCTGCTTGCACAACAGTCCGGCCTGCTACAGAGCCTGTTCCTGCTCTATGCCCCATTCAAAGCTGGAAGCCTTCCATTTCAGCCACGACATGGATTGGCACCATATTCACCAGTGTAGCATATGTTTCCTCTAAGCACAGAAGAGGCCAATTAAGCATTGTGCTTCCTTCTTCTTGTTGCAATATGGGCAACACAATCATTTGCTCTTTACTTTGAAGGGAATATCCTGGCATGCCCCGGACACTGGCCTCAAAAAATTTTTACTAATATGACAATTCCCTTAATCTTCACCGCTTTCTGCAGGCCAGACCTCTACCTGGCTGCCACACTGACCTTGTCAATCATCATGACATTGTACTTACCTTACCGTGGATGGTTAAATGCTGCTCCTTGGCCTCTATTATTGCATGACTCTGTCATCTCTGTTCCTACTGGGGAGTTCAGTTCTGTAACTTACTCTTCTCTTGGAAGTTCCAGTCTGCAAAGATCAGCCAAGCCTTGAACTTTTCAAGAATTTTAGTATCTTTCTCTATTAGTAACCTCCAGGAGGCCATAACAAAATACCATTGACTGGGTGCTTGAAAAGAAACTTTTTTTTTCATATTTCTCAAGGTTAGAAATCCAAGATCAAGTTTCTAGCCAATTTAGTTTCTGGTGAGAGTTTTCTGTCTGGCTTGCAGATGGCCACATTTTTACTATGTCCCACATTTTCATGTGCTGTTTGCCAGTGTGTGCCCCATGGGGAGGGGGAGAGAGTGAGAATTTGCTTTCTAATCTTATAACCTTTAAGTCCAAACCTTATGACTTCAGTTAGCCTAGATTACTTCTGAAGACCTGACCTCCAAAATACAGATTCAGTAGACATGAGTTTGAGCAAACTCCAGGAGACAGTGAAGGACAGGGAAACCTGGCATGCTACAGTCCATGGGGTTGCAAAGAGTCAGACATGACTGAGCGACTGAACAACAAGGGTTTAGGGCATCAATATACAAATTTTGGAGGGACACCTATGTTCTCACCTGCATATTCCTTACTGCTTTGATGAATGAAGTGTCCTTTAGGCTCTCACATGGAACCCTGTCAGCTGAGACTATCATTCTTTTCATAGTGTATTCATTCTAGCATGACCACTCTCAGAATTTCTTCCATAATCTGCGGCTACAGTTTTGGCATTTCTACTTCATTTAGCGTGGGTCACTCCAGCATGTGTCCTGGAAGGGTCTACCCATATGAATAAGCTCCCTTTTATCAAACTTTTTGATCCACCATCCTTGACCTAAGACTCTCAGGAGCCAGTCCCATCTCCTGCTGCTACATATAGATAGATCTCACATCCCCTTTGACATGTGACCCCCTTTCTCCCTTGGTGGACCCATAACTTCCCAATTATCTTATACAGAGACATGACCTTAACTACGGGTCTTGCACCAAGAAAGCCAGGTGGGGTTATATCCTCAAGGAGGTGTGTGTTTGACAAATAAGAGGCCTTTGCAGCACTTTTAAGCAAGAGGAGGGAAAGAGTCATCTTCTAATAGGTAAGAGTGGGCCATTTCTAGGGTTCTGGAGAATATGGAGTTTCCAGGTTGAGTTTGTCAACACCAATGTCCCCATCCTAACACTCAGGTTTCCACTGTTTCTCAATCATATTTCTGACCTTGGTGTAGCCGACTTGTTGAGGCTCAGAATTCAAACTTCTCTAATATCTTGCTATCCTTATAATTTTTCCAGTGTCACATATGGATGTGAGAGTTGGATCATAAAGAAGGCTGAGCACCAAAGAATTGATACTTTCTAATTGTGGTTCTGGAAAAGACTCTTGAGAGTCCCTTGAACTGCAAGATCAAACCAGTCAATCCTAAAGGAAATCAACCCTGACTAGTCACTGGAAGGATTGATGCTGAAACTGAAGTTCCAATATTTTGGCTCATGAGATGCAAAGAGCTGGCTCTTTGGAAAAGACCTTGATGCTGGGAAGGATTGAAGACAAAAGGAGAAGAGTGTGGCAGAAGATGAGATTATTAGATATCATCACTGACTCGATGGACAGGAATTTGAGCAAACTCTGGGAGATAGTGCAAGACAGGGAAAACTGGCATGCTACAGTCCATGGGGTTGCAAAAAGTCAGAGACAACTTTGCAATTAAACAACAACAATAAGTCTTTATAATTAAGTTTGTGGCCTGATCCATGACTTTTCCTGCCTCCTTCTACAGGAGAGGGCCTTCTTTATATACTGCTAAGGAGTCCCTCTGACTTTTACACTTTGCCTTAAATTGGTGATTAATGTGATTAATCACCTCAGTCTTCATTGTCTCTCTCCAAGGCATTAACAGCACTCAGCAACAGCCGTTCAATCCCATAGGCTTGAAAGTGACTGCTTTCTGATACTTCTCAAATCCTTGAGATATTTCAACCTCCAGTGCTTCCCCTCCCACTGGTATCTCATCCCAGTTTACCACCTGGTAAAAACTGTAATAACTCTTACTACAGTGCACCAGAACTTCAGCTACCTCCTGTGACAGGCCTCATCCACAGCTTGATCCATGCAGATATACTACTCCAAAATCCCATTTCAGAGTCTGCTTCTTGGCTTCATGGTGGTCCAGTAGCTAAGAATCCATCTTGCAATGTAGGGGTGTGTACTGAGATTAAGTCACTCAGTCGTGTCCAGCTCTTTGAGACCCCATGGACTATAGCCTGCCAGGTGTGAAAAGCCACCACAGTGAGGAGCCAGCGCACAGTGACTAGAAAGTAGCTCCTGCTCAATGCAACTAGAGAAAGTCCACTCACAGCAATGAAGATCCAACACAACAGAAGATTAAACAGATAAATAATTGAAAAAATAAAATAAAGTCTGCTTCTTGATACCAACTGTCTTAGTTCAGGCTCCTAGAAAGCAGATTTTGAGATGGAGATTTGTGTGCAGGAGGTTTAAGGGGAGTGCTCTCAGGAATGACTCCTAGAAAGGAGTAAAGGATGCAGGACTGGGCAGAACGGGAAGGCAAATCATGATGTGGCAATAGCAGAAGTCTCAGCCAGCCCACAGGAAGCTAGGAGCTCGGAGGGCCCTTCAGAGCTGTCCCAAATTAATTTTGCAGTAATAGCCATCAGTTTTTCACCTTCTGGTTTTAGTGTCTTTGGGATTACAGTTAAGTAATCATCCCAAACCCAAAGCAACAAATTTATTTTCCAACTTTTTTTTCTATTTGTTTATATGTTTGCTTTTCTCAGCTCCTGATAGGTAAACTTATTATAAATAAATAAATTATGACCAAAGTCTGAGTGACTTAAACATATGTAAACTTCCTGGACTCAGTGCCTTACACTTCACAATTGTCTAACTCACATTTCTGAGGTTACTGGGATCTTTGAGGAGTCTTCAAGAACAGAGAATTGTCAGGAAACCAGAGAACCAATGTCAGGACAATTTTCAAAAAGGGAATGAGAAAACAAAACAAAATTGCAAAATGGGTTATAGAAAAGCAAAGTTTAAGAATATCCAGAAAAGGAAAGAGAGAATTCTACATTCCAGAGTGAGTTCTCCCAGAGCATGTCATGTCAAGCTTATCGGTTTTTTTTTTTTTTTTGGTCTAAGTAAAGATTTTAGATTAGTAGATCTGGAAAATGCATTTCTGGATTTCATTAAGACATTTTGAAAAAGAAAATTACATTGCATTACATTCTATCTATCCTATTCTGCCTTAGTCTACTCTAGCTTAAGAAATACAAAGAAAGGATAAAAGGATTTTAGACATAATAACTTAGTGAAGAATGCAAAAATTCACATTGGTGATAAATTAGAGAGAGGTTTTCGGTGACCTTTCTCAGGGCTCTTACTTACCTCAATGTTAGTCAAAATATTCATCTATGAAATCTGTTTTCTATGAAAACAGAAGCAATAGTCATAAAATTTGTGGATGACACAAATTTGGGATGGTTAGTAAATATGTTGGATGACAGAATCAGGTTCCCAAAGTTCTTGACAAGTTGAAAGAATGAAATGAATCTAAACTGATGAAATTTAACCAAGGAGAATGTAATATTGTGTATTGAGCTTAGGATTGGAGTTTAACAACTCCACAATCATAGGATGGGATGATTATAACACTGCTGTTCAGTGACTAAGTCTTGTCTGACTTTTTGCAACTCCATGGACTATAGCATGCCAGGTTCCTCTGTCCTCCACTATCTCCTGGAGTTTGCTCCAATTTGTGTTCTTTGAGTCAGTGATGCTATCTAACCATCTCATCTTCTGCCTCCTTCTCTTCCTGCCTTCAATCTTTCCCAGCAGCAGGGTCTTTTCCAATGAGTAGTCAGCTCTTCACATCAAGTGGCCAAAGTTTTGGAGCTTCAGCTTTAGCAACATAATAGTTGTAAAGGAAAACACACAATGCCTGGGATTTAGTTGAGAGTAAATTCATTGAGGTCACCTAAAAGCAAACACACTCTTGACTACCAGAACAAAACTGCATTGCTTAAAGTAAGAGGTGACTGTTTTGTTACATCCTGTGTAAGTGAAGCCACAGATGGAGGAATGTTTTCTAGGTGCCATACTTTGCTAGACCAAGTCTGGAGGAGAGGACCCAGAAGGGCGGAAATCCACAAAGCCTTACATGTAGTCAATTATCTTGGAAACTGGTGCTGTCTAGTCTGAAAAGATAAAACTGAGAGAAATACACTGGCCCTGGCTGCAAATATTTGAAAGAATCCCACGGAGGGGAAAGGATTAGCATTTTCTTTTCCTTCCAAGTGTTAGAAATGTAGCTTTCAACAAGTTGCAAGCTAAAAAACACATAGATTTAATACAAGGAAGAACTTCAATTCAGAGTTACCTTTATGCGTGTTCCATCATGACATGACTGGTAAAGCAGATTTGATAATGACACAGAGTGAATGTTTTAGGAAAGATTCAAGCATCCATTGAGTTGAAGGTTTGACTGGAAGACGATTAAGGTTCCTTTCAACCCTCAGGTTCTGTTCCCCTAAACCAAAGGCCAGAATTTCTGTTGACTTTGAGCAGATCATTATTGGAATGTGGTCTCTTGCTAAGGGCCCAGAAAAGTTAGACTGGTCAAGAACGATCTTTTTAAAGAAGGCCTCTTTTGAAGGAATTTAAACTATTTATGTTCTGTGGCTCTGTGTCCATAAAAATTTCTGAAACAGGAGCAGAACTATCCACTTTAAGCCATCCCTTCTTTGTCCTCTCTAAGCTGTCAAAATCTGCTTTATGTCTTTTCCTCAAGTTCAATCATACAAGATTAAAAACAATTCAAAGTCTTCTCTCTCTAAGGAATAAGGTTCTTCAGGGGTTAATAATGAATCTATTTGTTAAATATTTACTATATTCCAAGCACTGCACTAAGCACTTGATTATATTTATTCAGTCTTCAAACCAACCTTGTAAGTGGGTGTTGTCATTATTATCAATTTGCAGATGGGGAAACCAACGTTCAGAAAGTCAATAATCAGTCAGTAAGTAGCAGAGCTGAAACGCAAACCCAAATTTTCAATCCAGGAATTAAAAAAATAACAACACCGGTAACCCCTATACAATACTGCTTCTCCGAGGAAAAGAGAGGATTCTAGTATATGTAAGAATTCAAATGGCAACATTCCCCATTGCGCCTTCAAGAACAGCTGAGCAGACCCAAGCATAGAGCAAGCCAGACTGGAGAAGACAGTGTCTTTCTGACAATTGGAGAGATCATTGCTTGGTGATGACACTTTGTGTGGTGATGATACCGTGTGTGTGTGTGTGTGTGTGTGTGTGTGTGTGTGTATGAGCTACCAACAACCAGTCTGCTCGCATAAATTCAGTCTTATTTCAATTGGGTCATTTGCCGAGAAAAACAAGTCCACCTGCCAATGTGAATAAAGCCAGAAAGGCCACAGAGAGAGGGGATGGAGAGATATTTCCTGGTATTTCAAGGAAAAAAAAACAACAACAAAAAACCACACATTTATTGTGCTTTTTCCTAGTTACAAAAGTATTTTTTCCTCATTGTGAAACCAATTAGAAAATGTAGAAAAATATACAGAAGCTAATGTTTGCAATCATGACACAGCCCAGATACTTAGATGACCACATGGCCATTTAGGGATAGATGCTTTCAGTCATGTAGGCATAAATTCACACTTTAAAAAAAAAATTGCAAACTCTGTACACAATGTTTTGTAGACTCTTTTTTCAGTGAATGTATTGTTGTGAACATTTTTCCACCTCATTACATTTTCTTCTTACCCCATCATTTGGAATGGCTACATAGCATTCTGCTGCACGAATGTGCCATAATTAGAACCTCATTTCTCTGAAATAAATCAAGCACAGGAAGCATTCTTGCAGGTCAAGCACAAATGCTTTAAGAGGTGGTAGACTGACTGCTAAAATCAGGAGGCGAGGAAAGAAGGAGCATATGGAGCAAGGACACTGGTTGGCTGGGGTTTTGTTTGGGGATCTGCCTTGGGGCTTTAAGAAATGGAAGCAGAACAGACATTGAATGATGGTGATAGAAATTTAAAATGGGAAAAATTTCCCCAGAGAGAATGAGAAGAAGGGAGTCGATAGACTGGAAAGGGTTGCTGAGATGGGGGAAGAGGAGGACTCCTAAGACTCTTCTGGGGAGAGAAAAGCTTTGTGAGGAGGCAAGCAAGAGTCCTGGTCTGAGTAAAGGGAGGAATTAGGATTTGGTGGGGAATCCAGACCACAGAGGAGATGCTCCAAGGGACAACTCAGAATCTAATCTGCCCTGTAAAATGCCCAGGCTCAATAAAGGACAGAAATGGTAGGGACCTAACAGAAGCAGAAGATATTAAGAAGAGGTGGCAAGAATACACAGAAGAACTGTACAAAAAAGATCTTCACGACCCAGATAATCATGATGGTGTGATCACTGACCTAGAGCCAGACATCCTGGAATGTGAAGTCAAGTGGGCCTTAGGAAGCATCACTATGAACAAAGCTAGTGGAGGTGATGAAATTCCAGTTGAGCTGTTTCAAATCCTGAAAGATGATGCTGTGAAAGTGCTGCACTCAATATGCCAGCAAATTTGGAAAATTTAGCAGTGGCCACAGGACTGGAAAAGGTCAGTTTTCATTCCAATCCCAAAGAAAGGCAATGCCAAAGAATGCTCAAACTACCGCACAATTGTATTCATCAAACATGCTAGTAAAGTGATGCTTAAAATTCTCCAAGCCAGGCTTCAGCAATACATGAACTGTGAACTTCCGTATGTTCAGATGGTTTTAGAAAACGCTGAGGAACTAGAGATCAAATTGCCAACATCCGCTGGATCATCGAAAAAGCAAGAGAGTTCCAGAAAAACATATATTTCTGCTTTATTGACTATGCCAAAAGCCTTTGACTGTGTGGATCACAACAAACTGGAAAATTTTGAAAGAGATGGGAATACCAGACCACCTGACCTGCCTCTTGAGAAACCTGTATGTAGGTCAGGAAGCAACAGTTAGAACTGGACATGGAACAACAGACTGGTTCCAAATAGGAAAAGGAGTACATCAAGGCTGTATATTGTCACCCTGCTTATTTAACTTATATGCAGAGTACATCATGAGAAACCCTGGGCTGGAAGAAGCACAAGCTGGAATCAAGATTGCAGGGAGAAATATCAATAACCTCAGATATGCAGATGACACCACCCTTGTGGCAGAAAGTGAAGAAGAGCTAAAAAGCCTCTAGATGAAAGTGAAAGAGGAGAGTGGAAAAGTTGACTTAAAGCTCAACATTCAGAAAACTAAGATCATGGCATCCAGTCCCATCACTTAATGGCAAATAGATGGGGAAACAGTGGCTGACTTTATTTTTCTGGGCTCCAAAATCACTGCAGATGGTGATTACAGCCATGAAATTAAAAGATGCTTACTCCTTGGAAGGAAAGTTATGCCAAACCTAGACAGCATATTAAAAAGCAGAGACTTTACTTTGCCAACAAAGGCCCATCTAGTCAAGGCTATGGTTTTCCATATGACCATATGACCATACAGAGGTCATGTACGGATATGAGAGTTGGACTATAAAGGAGGCTGAGCACCAAAGAATTGATGCTTTTGAACTGTGGTGTTGGTGAAGACTCTTGAGAGTCCCTTGGACTGCAAGGAGTTCCCACCAGTCCATCCTAAAAGAGATCAGCCCTGGGCGTTTATTGGAGTGACTGATGTTGAAGCTGAAACGTCAATACTTTGGCCACCTGATGCAAAGAGCTGACTCATTGGAAAAGACCCTGATGCTGGGAAAGATTGAGGGCAGGTGAAGGGGACGACAGAGGATGAGATGGTTTGATGGCATCACTGACTCAATGGACATGGGTTTGGGTGGACTCTGGGAGTTGGTGATGAACAGGGAGGCCTGGCATGCTGCGTGCGGTTCATGGGGTCGCAAAGAGTCGGACACGACTGAGCGACTGAACTGAACTGAACTGAACTGCTGTCACCACCAGCTCATTAAGATGGCCCGTGACCCTGAGAAAGCTTGGATGTTGGAGGTGATCCTGAAGGGCTAATTATCCAAGAGCACAGCTATAGAGATTGTGGAGACAGGTTCCCCGGGGTTATATCTCCCCAGGAGACTGACCAGTGGATGTCTGGTAGCCATGACTAAGGATGGCCAATGGAGGAAGGAGGGGGAGGGCAGGTCTGCTCCTCTGACCACCCAGAATTGCCTGACCCCACTGCATGCTGTTGTTCACTCATGGGCTCCAGGTCCATAGGTGACAGTGAGGGAATGCTGAAGGGACCCACTCAGAGGGAGCAGACAGATCCCTCCTGGCCATGCCTCCTGGTCTTCGGCAAGAGGACCCCAATTGCTCAGGGTCTTGGGAATGAACCTGAGGACCCAGAAAGGAGCCAGAGATTGAAACAGCCAGGACGTGGAACAGCAGGCAGAAGGGATGTTTTCAGAGTACCTCCTTTTGACCTCTGTTTTTACAAAGAAAATCTGATTGAGGGATTGACCCCCACTGGTCAGCCCTTTTAACTAAGATTGTGGGGAGCCTTTGTCTGGGCTTTTCAAAAAGACTGGTGGGGATTTTGGAAATCATTTGTGACTCTTTCTATGATGTGAAGATCTCTGTACCAAGGGAGTCTTGTGGTGGTGTAAAGTCAAAACCCCACGTGCTTTGTGGCCTTGAATGACCTCAATGACTGAGCTTGGTTACTCAATGATACATAGGACAGGTAATAATAAGATCTCTGCCATACATGCGGGGATTAGAGATTGCTACCTTTCTGAAAGAAGAGGCTAATTCGACACCTATCTTTCCTTAAGAGCATGGTCTGAGGAAATTGCCATTTTTCTTAGAAAATTGCCCTCTTCCTGGGTCCCAGGTCTCATCAACTCTACCCTACTGGATGGATTCACGGTAACACATCTTCAGAGGCATCTATAGAAATGGCTCTGGAATGGAGGGATTGAAGTTGTCCTGGCCTCTCCAGCCCATTCTTTCTCTTCCAGCAAGTTAATGGGAAAAAGAAAATTATCAGAAGGTTGTTTGAGGATCACGGAATGAGAAGCAGAAAAAATAACCCTATGACTCAAATGTTTACTGGCTGGAACAGACTGACACCTCTGTCTCCACAGTCAGTATTTGCCTGTCAGTTGGATGGACACTTGTACCAGCCTGACAGGCCAGCCTTTGAAATGGTCCTTCTCCAAGGAGGCCACAATAAAACTGATTAGGTTTCTTCTTACCAAATCACAGTCTCACTCTCATTTTATCTCCCTGAGATTGCTCCCCAAACCCAAAACCACCTTGACTGGAGTTTTGGGTATTCTCAAACACTTGAGTCCTACAATTACAGATAACCTCTTGACTTTCACAGTTGCCTAATCACTTCCATTGTGTGTGAATTTTACCAGGTTTAACTCTCAGAGGACAATTATGTTCCCTCCATATCAAGTTCTTGGGGCTCTCAGCTTGTCACTGTTACTCTTCTGTAGACTGTTAAATGCAGATGGAAAAGTTTTCAGAACCATCAGGGGTTATTCAAATTTAGGGTTATTCAATTTTGGGCTAAGTCAACACTCTGTGTTGTTAAGAGAACCACACCTCAGAGTTCAGCTTCCAGACTGGGGCCTTGCTCACTACAAATTTTGCAGGAAAAGGGACCCCTCCAGGGCCTGAGCATGGGTTTTTATCTAATGCTCAGAAATAAATTGTCCAAGGAGACACATGTGATGACAAAGCAAGAGATTTTATTGAGAAGAGATGCCTGGGCAGAGAGCAGCAGAGAAAAAGAGCCCAGGAGAACTACTTGGCCACAGTGGCTTGCTGTCTGAGGTTTTTATGGTGATGGGATTAGTTTCTGGGTTGTCTCTAGACAATCATTCTGACTCAGGGTCCTTCCTGGTGATGAATTCATCACTCAGGCAAGATGGATGCCAGCAAGTTGGATTCTAGAGGGTGGTAGGACATATAGACTGGTGTCTCCTCTCTGCTTTCAACCTCTCCCAATTTCTTCAGGTTGGTGTTAGCTTGTTAGTTCTGCACTCCTTACCAGGACCTCCTTATGTAAGATATTTCACACGAGAGGTTACTATGGTGCCTGGCCAGGGTGAGCAGTTTTGGTCAGTGTATCCCCTAACACAAAGACTGATCTTCCCTCTCCTGAGTATAAGGCCAGCAAACTATTTAGAAAAGTGCAGAGAACACTTACTTGATCATGTGTCCAATATTCTCCGTCTCATCTTTATTGGGCTTATGAAAGCTCCTTCTGCAACCAATTTCTGAAAATGTGTTAACTGTAGTTGCTTCTCATATTAGTGCAGTGTGTTTATTGCAGCTGTCTTCTCCCCAGCTGGTGCAGAGCATTCATCAGTTAGTGCTATGAATATTTATTGATGTCTACTAATTAACCAAGTAAACAGAGAAGGCCACAGACCTAAGGTCGTGGCCCTTGAAGAGAAAACCCCTGCCTGTTGGATCAGCAGAAATGACTGGTAATGCCCTGGAATCTCTTTGGGGGATTTGGAGGGAAGCTCTTTGGTTGTTGGGAACTGCCTCTATCTGTCTGCCTGCTGGCCTCTAATTTCTGATAACTACTTATCACTGGTGAATCCCCCAACCAATGCAAACTCTTCAACTCATTTTTTATTGTGGATGGAGGCATTGAGGCTGGGCATGGATTACAAGGCCCCTGAAGCAAGTCCTGCCAATGCTGCTGGCCTTACTTATCATCCCCTGTTCAGCCCTGGCCAGTGCGGACCTCCTAGCTGGTCAGATTTCCAGGAGATGGTGCGTTAGTTCTTCCTTTCCACATCCTCACAGGGAAGTGTGACCCTTTCCCTAGTCCTTCCCACACTTGGACCTCCATTCCAACAGCCCACATTCCCTGATACAGCATTTGCCTTGTGCTTGGAAACTCCTGGGCACAGTCTGATGGAGAACACTTCCATCCAGCGGACACTGGATGGACAATTGGTCCTCCTTGGACAACTAATGCTTTCCTCAAAGCCTTGAAACCAAGCAGGACCTTGTGGGGCTCCTGGGCACCTGTGTTTCCTTTCCTGAGTTCCAAAGGGGAGGTTCAAACAAGCTGCTTATCAGAGAAGGGAGGGGATACAGAGACAAGGAAGGAGCAGCCAAGAAACAATAGCACAGCCTTGAGGGCAGAGTCCTGGTTCTCCCTCAAGGGATGCATATAAAACTGTCTTTGAGCTCTTCCGCTGAATTAACTTCTAAGTCACTTCAGCCCACCAGGCTCCCCCATCCCTGGGATTCTCCAGGCAAGAACACTGGAGTGGGTTGCCATTTCCTTCTCCAATGCATAAAAGTGAAAAGTGAAAGTGAAGTCGCTCACTCATGTCTGACTCTTCGCGACCCCATGGACTGCAGCCTACCAGGCTCCTCCATCCGTGGGATTTTCCAGGCAAGAGTGCTGGAGTGGGGTGATATTGCCTTCTCTATCTGCTGAACTAAAAGCCCCACCAAATGTAAGATGTTAGCTATTTGGTGAGCACTCTTTATTCCAGAAAAGGTCACGGTTCTGCCCATCATCACCTGATGCCAGATGCTCTCTGGATCAAAGGAATGCTGGCCCTGCCTGCACCCCATCCTTATCTATAACTCTGTCCCCTTGACCATAAAGCTCCTCATGACTCCCCTAGCCTACTCTTAGGTTGGGACACCCAGTTTTGAGGGCATTAGTCTGCAAGGGCCCCCTTGCTGCCAAAGCAATAAAACTATTCTTTACTACCTCTCCCAGAATCCTGTTCTCGAGGGTTAATTCAGAGTACAGAGGCTGTATTCCACTTCAGCCTTAACCGAAAGAGGTGTCATTTTCCGCTGAGTGGAGGGAGGGCTGGGCCCTGTTTCCCTCACACACATTAAAATCAATGGTGTTTGCTCATCTGGCGGAGTGACAACTCATTGCTCTGGACAGGCTGGCTTCACAATTGTTCTTTCAAGGGGAAATCTGATAAGAAACAATAGTCTGGTCTTCGGGAGCATTAAACCATTGTATTCTGATTTAAACTTCAAGCCCGCTGACTGTCTGGTTTCTCTTCTCCTCCTGTTTCCTGGCTTGTTTGTTTGTTTGCATTATTGATTTTTGATTGTCCCCTTTTATAAGATGGCTATAAAAAGAAAGAGATCCTCAAAACCAACTGGCCAAAAGAAAAATCAGTGAGGTCTTCCCTGACTATCTGAAAGGGCAAGGTCTAATCCATTCAGTTTGGGCAGGGTTGTGTTTTTGTTGTTATTGTTGGTTGTTGTTTTAGCCATTTTAAATGTTTTATTCCAGTTTCTTAGTATGATCTGATAAACCAAGGTCTCAATGATAATAAAAATGCTAGTCATGTGTGTGTGTGCTCAGTTGTGTCTGATTCTTTGTGACGCCATGGACTGTGGCCCACCAGGCTCCTCTGTCCATAGGATTTCCCAGGCAAGAATACTGGAGTGAGCTGTCATTTCTTTCTCCAGAGGACTTTCCTGACCCAGGGATCAAATCCTAGTCTGTTTTATCTCCTGAATTGTCAGGCAAATTTTTTACCACTAGAGTCACGTCAAAAGCCCTAAAAATGCTAGTTACAAGCCCATAAAATAGAAGAAACAGAACTGAATTTGTTTGGCCCATGTAATCTTAGCTAGTTATCTAACTAGTTGTGTTTGACAACAGTTGTCTTGATATTCAGATGTCAGCAGGTAAAGGAGCTGTCACAAATTTCTGGAAACCCTTCTGAGAAGGAGGAAGGAAGCTGGACCCATAGGTGCCTGTCGCAGTGCTGCTGCTGAATTCCGGGGGTGTGTGCCAAGTTGCTTTAGTCGTGTCCGACTCTGCAACCCTATGGATTGAAATCCTCCAGGTTCCTCAGTCCATGGGATTATCCAGGCATGCATACTGGAGTGGGTTACTGTGCCCTCTTCCAGGGGATATTCCCAATCCAGGATTGAACCCGTGTTGCTTATGTCTCACGCATTGGTAGGTGAGTTCTTTACCATTAGCACCATCTGGGAAGCCCTTTTGGGCAGTTGTGGGCAAGGCCAGACTTTGGTCTCTTGGAAGAAGGCTGTATCTCTTCTGTGTGTGAGCTGCCAGGATGCACAGCTCAGAAAACCATACAGAATAATAATAGTAATGTTAAACATTCCTTCTGTTGGTTGAAGTGTGATAGTTTCCCATGCTTTTTCAGTGAATTACCTTATTTAAAATCACAGAATTATAGATTATTGTGCAGGAAAGAATAGTAGAGAACATCTAATTCAAGCTAAGCTTTTCACAGATGAGGACATTGAAACCAGGAGACATAAAGTGGCTGAAAGATTGCCTCTTGCTTGTCTTTATAGCCCAGGGAAGGTGGAAAGACTTATTTTGTGTATTTTCTATAGGTGCTAGGTGCTGACCACTCTGTAGGCCCTGAGGACACAGTAGTGAACAAGGCAGATGTGTTCTTAACTCTCAAAGAGCTTAGGGTTTGGCAAATGAGACTGATGGATGCACAACTACATCCCAGTTTGAGGACTCTAATGGGATGCTCGGTGATCTCTGTGGGAGGGGAACTAACCCAGACTGGGTGTGACCAGGGAAAATTAAAGTGATTGACTGAGTTCCCTCTCCAAAACTTAGCATCTGAGGGGTAGAAAAGAGTCTGGTCCCTAGCGAGGGGCTCTCTCAGCACCATGATCACACAAAGCAAGGATGGTGTGGCTCATGGTGTGGCATCTTTAATTTCAGTGTCACAGTAGCTGTAGGGAGGGCTTGTGGCAGTTATCACCGAGAGGAGCCTGAGGCACAGACAGAGTTCAGCTGCATGTTCAAAGTCATGGTGGACTGATTAAAAAAAAGAGAACTTGCTCTCTCTTTAAGAAACCCTGGACAGACAAACAGAGGTACAGACAAGCTTCTGAAATCCAGTTTGGGAGGAAAATACCAGGCAAGCGAAGGTTAAATTCTGGGTTTTAGTTTGAGTATCAAGTAGATGTGGTTTGGGTCTCTGTGCCATTCCCAGAGAGAGTAAGGAGAGTTGGGAATTGACAGGATTTAGAATTTTAAAGTTGGAAAGAAAAAGATTTGTGATGATCTACAAGGAGTTGTACATGTGTTCAGTCCAGGATTTCAAGCGTTTTTGAACACATAGGTTGCAGTTATCCTAAGAAGCATTGTGAAACCTTTAAAATAAAGCAAAATGTAAATAAAATCAATTTCAATCAATTTTACTTTAAAAAATTCATAGGTAGAACTTTTAAGAAATGGGAAGATTGCAGAAATGAGCCCTCTGTAGACTCCCAGAGAAGCCATAAATCTCAGTCACTTCCCATGGTCCAGGGTCCAAAGTGAGTAGCAGACTGGAAAGGTAAAAGAGGGTTTCCACTGGTCTAGGAGTGGGGGTATTGTGAGGGACCCATCCTATCACCCGCATCCACAGAAGCACGGGGTGAGGTGGGCGCTTCCCCCTCTCTGTGCCTCCAGGCTGTAGTCTTTGCCTCGGGGAGCTGAAGGAGGAGGGCTAAGAAGAATTGCACGGATTACTGGGTCTAATTCTGGATGCTGGGTTCCTTCCAATGATGAGATCCTTTGTTTTTACATCAACTCATTTTTCTTAAAGGATGTTTAAATGAATGCGTAAAGCGTGTTAGGATATATTCTCTTACTTGACATCACGGTGTAGTGAAAGAGCTGAGGTTTGCATCCTTGCCCTGCACTGATTTGCTGCCTGGGCAGTAGCTCCCTTAACCACTCTAGATATCTGTAGTGACTAAGTAGGGAAAATGCCTGGTTCATGGGAGTGCTGCAAATCTAAACAGGCTAAAGGATGCACGATGCCTGATATAGTGTGTAGCACATACTAGGTACACAATACATGGCAAGTATTATTCTCACTCATCCATCCACTCACTCATCTTGTGATTTACCAAGGAAAGTAGGATGACTGACAATCCACAGATGAAAAACCTGTGACTCAAAGAGGCAGAGTGCCTATATGTCATCATACAGATACTAGGGACCAGAGCTGGGACTTGAAAACGGATCTTGTGTAGCTCAGGCCAGTAGCCTTTCAACTCCACGTGTTAACAGTAATGTGAGGCATTGGCTGCTCTAGAAAGCCTGTCTGGTCTCTCGTGGAAGCAGCCATGTAGGCTTTTATTGACTCTCGGCTATCTACATTTTGGTTCCAAAATTGTTTTTAAGGTGGCATCAAGGTTTCCCAGGTGGCGCTAGTGGTAAAGAACCTACCCACCAATGCAGGAGACATAAGAGACACAGGTTCTATCCCTGAGTCGAGAAGATCCCCTGGAGGAGGGCATGGCAACTTACTACAGTATTTTTGCCTGGAGAATCCTATGGGCAGAGGAGCCTAGCAGGCTACAGCTCATAGGGTCACACGACTGAAGTGACTTAGCACGCGTGCAAAAGAACTATTTCTAGGGGACCTTCCTGGGGGCCCAATGGTTAAGAATATGCTTTGCAACACAGGGAACGTGGGTTCAATCCCTGGTTGGGGGCACTAAGATGCCACATGCCACAGGGCAGCTAAGCCCTCTCTGAAACTACTGAGCCCACATGCTCCAGAGCCCACACACCACAACTAGAGAGCCAGTGCTCTGCGGCAAAAGATCCCCCCCAAGGAAATGAAGACCCTGCATGCTGCAACTGAAACCTGATGCAGCCAAATTAATTAATTAATTCAATAAAATTTTTTTGAAAATGGAACTATTTCTAGGTGCCTGGGAGAGAGGTCATTTTCCAGATAATTTCTCCAAGCAAACACAAGTGCAGCCTTTGGAGGAAGCCTGCAGTATGTGTGTGTAGACCCACAGGCTCCAGCAGCATTAGCTGGTGATGATAAGGAACCAGAACAGTAAGTCTCAACGCAGGCTCTGGGCTCTGTCTTTTCATATCCCAGATGGTTGGGCTTCCAGGCCTGGAAAGGAGATGATGACCAGGCAGGGGACCCCTGTAATTGTGAATGATCATCTCCACTTTTATCTAGGAGGTGGGGGCTGGGCTCCTTCAGAGGTTGTTAGGGAGAAGCTGCAGAGGCACCTGTAGCCTCCAGCTCCCCTATTTCGGACAGGATGGTGTGACAGACATTGAACTGGGCTCCTGGTCAGAGAAACCGAGAGTCCATTATTTACCCTCTGGGACAAGCAACTTAACTTGTTTATGCTTCCACTCAGTTATACGGAAAACACATCTACTAATCATACCTTCTCTTCCAACCTCAGAAGCTCATTGTAGGAATGAGCCAGCAGTGAGAATGGAGAGGGAGGCCCATTTGAGAACCATCTGCTGTAGAAACAACAGGATTTAGGGGTGCTAGAAATAACTGAGTTTGAGTCTCTTCCTTCTACAAATGGAGACTTTGAGGCAGAGGGATTCATTCAAAGTTAATGCAGCTTTTCGCTAAATTGTTAGATTGCCGATTGCAGGCAATAGAGATGCATTCACAGAAACAAGTGTATGTGTTAAGACTTAGAGAAAGAATGAATCTTTGGAAGGTGGTGAATTCCCCTTAACCTGAAGTCATCAATTACTAAAGGACTGTAGAGACCCTTTGCTGGTGTCTCGGTTGAGTTAAGGTCCTCCTCTGGTGGTCCCTTTAGTGAAAGTGTTAGTTGCTCAGTTGTGTCCAGCTCTTCGTGACCCCATGGACTATAGCTCACCAGGATCCCCTGTCCCTGAAATTCTCCAGGCAAGAATACTAGAGTAGGTTGCCATTCCCTTCTCCAGGGGATCTTCCCCACCCAGGAACTGAGCCCAGATCTCCTGCACTGGAATCAGATTCTTTAGCGTCTGAACCACTGGGGAAGCCTCTTTATGCCTGTGTTGAACTTGACACATTGCACTAGAGTTAGGATGTTTCTCCCTCCTACATTAGACATCAGCTCTTTCCAGGCAAGGCCTAGGCCTCTGTCATCCTGCGTCCCCGATATCTGGCCCAGGGCCTGGCCCGCAGGAAGAGCTCAGGGAGGCAACACTGAAGGGGCAATCAAGCCCCAGCTCAGTGAATGGACTAGATGACCTCCAAGGTTCATTTCAGAGAGCTGATGATTCTGAACTCCTGTGAGAAAGGCAGGTTGGCCTTGTGGTGTGGGGAGGATAAAAAGAATTTAGCAGAAGATGATGGCTGTGGTAAGGGAAAGGACACTCAGAGTTGGCCTCAGAGTCCATTTTTAGAACTTTTAATTGTATTCTTACCCTGACTTCTCATTAAGGGAAAAATGATAGTTCTAGAATATCAATCGATATTGTGTTGCCTGAAGAAAGAAAGGACAACCTGGGGCTGGGGCGAAGCCCGGGGGAGAGCTCTGAGGCCTTGCTGCCCAGACTCGGGTCCCCTGTGTATTGGGAGGAGGACAGGAGTGAGGAGTGGGCGCAAGTCAGCTGGCTCCGGGTAATAGCCCCCCAGTACTCTCTTGGTGGGATGGGAGTGAAGCAGCAGACACTGGGGTGGCCAGTGGTCCTGAGACCCAGTCTGAGGCTGAAAGAGCCAGTAACATCACTGGGACAAGGCAGGAGGCAGTTAATATGTATGTTAAACATATGGAAATGAGAGCAAATAGCGGAGCTAGGGAGGCAAATATTGAACAGGGTCTGGGCCTGAGACTAAACTAACACAGGGAAATGAGAGGCTGCTGAAAGTAAATGAGCTGCCAGGGGAAGACGGGGAAGACTGCAGGAGAGAGGCTGAGGATGGAGCCCCCAGGAGCACCCTTCTGTCTCTGGACCAGCTGCCTTGCTTGGGCAGTAATGTCACAGACAGGCACCCATGCCAAGGTGGGGTCCAGGCAAGCTTTGGCTGAGTTTGTCATGTGTCCAAAGTTACGTTTCTTTGTACATTTCAACCCTCCTCAGCACCTTCTTCTCAATTTCTGGCAATGCTCTGTCCTCCACTCCAATCTCCACTCCCATCAACAAGCCTGTCTCAGTCAGGAAAGCTCCACCAGACTCACTCTCTTTGGTCGGAACCCTGGAGACGGCCAGCTCCAGAATGATGACTATAGAGATGACAGAGGGTCAGAGCAACAGGATGCTTGGACAGATTGGGAGGAGGTGAATAAGGGACTTGTCTTACTTGTCCTGAAGCTCAGCAAACATACATTTTTTAAGTTGGAGGGTATTATTTCGGTGTTAGTTGCAGTTATTTGGGTTGCCTTTTCTGAAGAAAAGGCAGTGAGATTCATAACCAAATATCTTCTCTTCTAGAAGTCATAAAAGTGATGGCAATTGCAATGACAGATCTGTCCAAACATGGGAGATGAGTTGGGGCAGTAAATCCACAAGTTTTATTCCTATCTGAGAGCACCAGGAGGCCTCAGCTCTTTGCTGGGACACTGTCAGGAAGGGCAAAATCCTCAAGTGGACAAATCGGGGGAGTGGTGGAGAGGGGAGCTCTGCCATTCAAATGCAAGGGTTGTTCCCACTTATGCTTCTCATCCAGCAGTTACTATGACCCATTGGGGAGATCTTGGAGGTGAGGAAAATTGTGGGAGGAGGCTAGATTCCCTCCAGGGCTCTTTCTGCCCACTCCCAGGATCAGGAGTATTATGTAAAGATAGTAGGTGCCTCTTGACTGGCTTCATTTGTCAGGTCTAGTTCCATATAAAACAAAGCCTTCAGGAGATGCAAACCAGGTAAGTAAGTTTTCAGTAGGTTATTTAGGATCAGAGCAGATGGCAAGTTCCAGAACTTGGGGCACTTGTAGGAAACTTTTTGAAGGGGGCACTAAAAGAGCAGGGGGTAGCATGGGATCCTGGAGGCAGGAAAATGGGCCTGGAAATGGAGCTGAAGGCTCCTGGTGATCATAAGTTCATTTTGTTGTTTGTCCAAAGCCAACCTGGGATAGAGCATCCTTGGTTTTTGTTTTCTAGGAGGGCTAGTGGACTTGCCAAGACTCTCATCTTATTTAGGAATCTGAGGCTATCCTGGCCTTGTTCCCGCAGCCCTAGCACTTTCCAAAATGTTCTTTTCCTTCACTTCCAAGTCTGTGTTACATGTCCAGAGACATAGTGACTGATCACAATTAACTTCAGTTTCACAGACCTTTATTATGTCTTCTGCCAAGTTCTATGCTAAGAGAAGTGTGTGTGTGCTCATTCGTGTCTGACTCTTTGCAATCCCATGGATTGTAGTCCTCCAGGCTCCTCTGTCCATGGGATTCTTCAGGCAAATATATTGATGTGTGCAGCCATTCTTTTCTCCAGGGAAACTTTCCAACCCAGGAATCAAATCCATATCTACCTGCATCTCCTGCATTAGCAGGTGGATTCTTTATCACTGAGCCACCTGGGAATCCCATGCTAAGAGGAAAGGGCAGCATAAAAGGATAAATAAGGTGTGATTTGCTCTATCTAGACAATGAGGGTAGGGTATGAGGGGCAGATTCACCCACAAATGGCTGAGCTAAGATCAAATGTGATAAGGACTAACACGGAAGTTTCAAATAGATGAGTGGAGCAGAAGAGGAAAAGGGTCACTGGGTTCTGGTCAAGAGCATCTGTGATGGCCCCATGAAAAACATATCATTTAAGCAAGGCCTTGACTATGGAGAGAGATATTCAGGTAGAGAAAGAGAAGGGTCAATATGAACAGAGTGGTGGAGGTCAAGACAGTGTCTACTCACTCCTGGAGTTGTGAGACAGGAGTTGTCTCTCTTTGTGAGACAGAAGGAGGGACTCAGGTACGTGCTGAAGGCTATCTATTTATCATGCAAGAAGGAAGTCATCTCCAAGCCAGAAGGAGGGTTCTCACCAGGAACTAAATCAACCAGCACCATGCTATTGGACCTCCAGCCTCAGAATTCAGCATCAAGATTACGTTGACTTTTTGCTATTGTTCAGAACCATTTTCAGATTTGTTTCCAAGGCCAGCCCTTTCTTGGGATACATGAGGTTGCTAGTGATTTCCCAAAGTCACAAGGAGAACAGTCCCCTGCTTGACCCTCACATCAAGCCTCATGGAATAGAATCAGATTTTCCAGGCTAACCCCTAAGGGACTGATCATTGCCTTGAGAACAAAAGACCTGCAGTTGTGCAGCTATTGCCTGATGGGCTCAGGTGCCAATTTCCAGTCCTTCCTAGGCAAAGAAAACTAAGGAAATGAAGCCCACAGTCTATTTGGACAAAATAATGGACCTAAGTGACTTAGTGCTCAGACCACTGTAGATGCTCAGTGGTTTTTGTTGTTACTATTATTAGTGAATCTTTATTAAAACACTGTGAAACATGTTTTGTTAGTTTTTATTATTCCCATTACATATATGAATATACTGAAGCTCAGAGAGATTAGATAACTGTTCCAAGGTTTTATGGCTAATTGGTGGAGAGCCAGCATTGGAATCCCAGTTTGAGTCTAAAGTCTATGTTCTTCCCACCATGTCTACTGCCAGAAACAGTTCAGCTGCCAGGTGAAGACAAGGGTTCTTGGATCTCGGCCAAGGGACATTGAACCATCAAGGTGCCAGGGCCGGAGAGGGTGGCAATGAACTCATCCACTCATAGCTCACTCCTATAATTAGAACCTAATTGTGTCTGTAACACCTTCATTGGAAAGTCATCAGTGTGTTGGCCAGGCAGTCTGCTGTGGGTTGGGAAGCTCCCTGAGAAGCCCAAGAAGAATCAAGCTGATCTGAGCATCTCCCTGCCTCCAGCCCACACTCTCTGGCCCTCTACAGTAGGCGTCTCCTGCGGTATCCTGGCCTGGCTCCCCATTCTTACCCCATAAATGGTATCTGTAGTCTCTCTGCTATTTTTACAAATGCATGTCTCTTTGGAGAATAGAAGGCCCATGTCCTGGAATTATCTTACCTGGTAGAGTATCACTTGGATTGGCACCTTGGCCAAGTTTTCTTGACTGTCTAGTCCTAGCCATGGGGGACTCAGAATAGCTCACCAAAAACTAAACTGAACTCTATCTTCATGTTGGAAGACAAGTTTTCCTTTTCTTTCTTCCTGAGATAATGCTCTTGCCTCTACTCATCTCCCCTCCCTGGAGCTGGGGCCGCAAGTCTGCCGTCAGGAGACATCTGAGCCTGACTTACAGTGTAACGCCTGCAGTGGAGTCAGTTATGTCCCCTACAAATTCATATACTGAAGTCCTAACCTCGAGAATGATGGCATATGGAAATGGGGGCTTTGGGGAGGTAATTAGGGTTAGATGACAATGTAGTGGGGGTTAGGTTTCCCATGATGGGATTAATGGCTAAATAAGATTGAAGACAAAAGGAGAAGAGGGTGGCAGAGGATGAGACGGTTAGATAGCATGAGTGACTCAATGGACATGAATTTGGGCAAACTCTGGAAGACGGTGGAGGACAGAGGAGCCTGGTGTGCTGCAGGCCACAGGGTCACAAAGAGTCAGACACAACTTAGCAATTGAGCAACAATGACCAAGAAGAGACAGAGGCTATGTCTTCGTTATGCAAGAAGGACGTTGTCACCAAGCCAGAAAGAGGGCTCTCACCATGGTGCTGCATTGACCATCACCACAATACCAGACTTTCAGCCTCAGAATTCAGCATCAAGGTAACCTTGATCTTTTGCTATGGTTCAAAACCATTTTTAGCTTGCTTTCTGAGGCCATGACTTTCCTGGTATACAGGAGCATTAGCTTTTGGACTGGAACATTTACCTAGATGTCTCACCCAGTATTCCATTACCTCAAGGCTGGGTCCCTACCTTGCTTTCTTTATCAGTCATTTGAGTTTCTGCACCTAAACTCCAGGGGCCCTTCTTTCTCCAGCCAGGCTTCTCTGACCATGAGCATGCATTTGTGTCTTCATCCTCATATTTGGCAGCCTCTGATCCCTATCACAGACTTGGTAGAGTATCACCACCTCCTCTGCAGATCACGCCCATTGACCCTGGCAGGTCCTTCTTGATACTGAACACTGCCCATCTCCTTTTACCATACTCTTCAGAATCAGACCCTTCCCTTCTTGCCTTCCTAATGCTAGAGTTTGAAATATGTCTGAACATGTGTACATGTGAGTGCTAAGTCACTTCAGTTGTGTCCAGCTCTTTGCAGCTCCATGGACTGTAGCACGCCAGCCTACTCTGTCCATGATGATTCTCCAGGCAAGAATATTAGAATGGGTTTCCATGTCCTCCTCCAGTGGATCTTCTCAACCCAGGGATGAAACCCTCATCTATTGTATCTCCTGCAATGGCAGGTGGGTTCTTTACTACTAGTGCCACCTAGGAAGCCCTCACAGTATGTCTACAGATCCCCAGTTCTCCCATTCTCAAGTTCAGCTGATGGCAGAGGCCTTTATGCCAGTGCTGGATGGGGCTTCTTGGACAGGTGGGCATTGGCTGACTTGAAGCTCTAATAAGAATTTCCATTTCAAATCCCATGTGATCTAAACATACATTTTAGTGAAACTTGAGCAAACTTCATATTTCACCAATATTTGCAAAGTAAGAGAGAAAGTCAAGTCATTATGGAATGATATGCTATTAGCCTACATTAATGAAAGCAGCCTACCACAAAGCCGTTCCTCGTGGTCCTGACTCTGCCCCAGCCTGTCTGGCAGAGCTGCCTGGTACCCCAGGGCATCTTCAGCTCCTATCCTGTGCTTGGAGGCTGTGGAGATAGGGGGAGAAGGTCTTCTGAGAGATGCAGAGAAGAACTAACTCTCACAGGTTATAGGCAGAATCAGTCAAAGAGCTTGACCAGGCTGGAGGCTGGAAGAGGTGAGAAGGCAGAGAAGGGCTATCTGGTTGTGGCTGTCAGCCACTGAGCTTCTGACAGTGACCAGGGACGATGGCTGAAGGTGAAGCATGTGGTGCCAAATACTTTTGAGACCTTTGGGTTCATAACTATCCCCCATCACAATGCAAAGTAGACAAAATCATGCTCTCCTTCCATACCCACTTCCTACGCTCTTTAACACTGATGTAAATTTATAACAAATCCTCTCTTCTTTCTCATCAAGGATAAAGATGATGTCTGTTTTAACCTAATCTGATCTTAGAACGCATATGTTAGCAATAAAAGCTAACTGGGATAAGGGAAAATAGAATTCACCACCCTCTCATCCAACATGGCATAGGATTCTGTTTTCCTAAGAGGATGTGGGTATTTTCTAGCACTTAGAAACTTCTGCAGAGGACCCTGAAGGAATCTTCGGTGATCTAGCTAGAGGAAGTCTTGGTCCAGTTGAGACTGATAGGCAGCTGAGATGGGATTCAGTTGACACAACCAGTGGGATGCTGCCCCCAGGGGACTGAGTCTGGGGTACTCCCTTCACCAGAGTCCTCCGTGACCAATCCTTTGCTCTATTATTTTGGCAACAAAAACCCATGTAAGAATAGCTCAGGGAGGCTCACAGATGCTAGTGATTACCTAAGGCCACAGCTTTATTCAGCCTTCCAGGTGGCTCAGTGGTAAAGAACCTGCCTGCCAATGCAGGAGACACAGGAAACTCGGGTCCAGTCCCTGAGTCAGGAAGATCCTTTGGAGGAGGAAATGGCAATCCACTCCAGTATTCTTGCTTGAAAAATTCCGTGGACAGAGGATCCTGAAGGGCCACAATCCCTGGGGTCGGAAAGAGTCAGACATGAACGAAGCGACTTAGCATGCACACACACACACAGCTCTGTTCACTGCTGGACCTAAACATTATGATTTGCACCTCCTGGAAAGCCCTTCTCTGGTCCTCATTTCCTCATCTGCCATGTCCTGAAATTCCTTCATTAGACAGCCACTCATCTGACTCAGAATGTCAGATCTGGAAACGATTTGAAGGTCATCTAGTACATTAATTTTCAAACTTTCTCTGTTCAGAGACCCCTTGGAAAATCTGATGGAAATTACCAACTATTTCCCAGGCACATGTACAAAATAACCATACATGTGAATCCTCTCATACAATTTGTAGAAAATTCCTGGATTCCCCAGACCCATTTATGGGCCCCAGGTTAAGACCTCTTGGCCTAAGTCCTATCTCTACATTTCTTAAATGAACCATAGAGGCAGAGATGATAGTTAGCAACTTGCTCAGGGTCACTTCTCCAAAGCTTCATTAAATCCTTCGGCTGGACCTTTTCTAGGTTTCCTGAGTTCCCTCTGAATGTGAGAATACTCTTAGAGGGTAACCACTTTAAGACGGTAAAGAATAGGCATGCAATGCAGGAGACCCAGGTTCGATCCCTGAGTCGAGCAGATCCCCCGGGAGGAGGGTATGGCAACCCACTCCAGTATTTTTGCCTAGAAAATCTCAAGGACAGAGGAGCCTGGTGGGCTACAGTCCACGGGGTCGCAAAGAGTCAGACACGGCTGAGTGACTTAACAACAAGAGCAAGCTGCTCTTTGAAGTCTAGTGTTATTCTGGGGAGACTGGTTGGTCCAGGCCCCATACCTGTAACCTGACACTGCGTGCCAGAGGCAGGTTGTGCTAATTTTGTGCTTCCCTTTTATTGCTTCTCAACCAGGCTTCTTCCTGGCTGGCCCTGAGTCTTAGGGCTCGGAAACAGGATGCCGGCAGCAGAGAAGTTTGGGCCTTAAATAACTGCCTCCCCAGCAAAAGGTGAACCACGGCCATTCTCCCGGCCTCCCTGCTGCTGTCACTGGCTCCTGTGCCAGCCAGCGGCTGTGAGGGCAGCTTGCCCCCTGCTGGCAGCCCAGCCTGGGAAAGCCAGCCTCTGGATGTGGGGCTGCAGAGTCAGGGGTCAGCCTTCAGCCAGGCCTGCAAAGAGGCCAGCCTAAGGCTTGATGACTGTGTCAGGGCCGTAGCCACTTTCTCCAGGCAAGAGGCATTAGGGTGAATCAGAATTCAGTGGTGAAGCGGCAACCTCCTGTCCACACAGAAACACACACACTGTTCTGCTGAACATGAACCTGGACGGCAGCTTGATAAACTGGGAAACGAGAAAGGGAACGGGGTGGGTGAAAGGGGTGAAGGAGGAGAGGCTGGTGAAGGCAAAAGTGTGCATCAAGGCACCTACACGAGGCTTGGCTTTGTGTGTGAGAGAGAGAAACAGGGATAAAGAGATGGAGAGACATAGAGGAAGGAGAGAAAGACAGACAAGAGATGAAGAGAGAGATGCCTGGGATGATATAGACATATTTGCTTAGTGCCATTCAGCCTCCTCCCTTTGGGCTTAGAGTTCACTGGGATCTGAGATTCAGGGCCTGAGACCTTTGAAATCTCTCCTGCGCCCAAGGGAGAACACAGAGCCCAGACCAGCTCGGCAGGAAGCTGAAGCAGGTAAACTATAGAGACCGCCAGGCCTGCTGCAGGCCTTGGAGTCAGAGCTCCCCAGTGAAGGGTGTGGAGCGGGCAAATCTCTTATCTTTCCAGACCAGTTAAACTCCCCCACTCACCTCCTATATCCAGCACAGGCAGAATCCAGCCCTTCCAGGTGGGGCTGCCCTGTTCCCATTTATAGCGGCTGCTCGCCTTTCAATTGGGTCTTAAGATGCAATTGCCTCAAACTGCAAAGGTTTGGTCAGCTTTTGAGAGGAAGCAAATTTTGCAGCAGGGGGAGGGAATGCAGGAGGCAGGGGAGGGAGATGGGAGACAGAGGGGAAAAGCTGAAATAGAAAAATTGCTGAAAGGCCTCCTGCAGCCTGTCAGGAGTATTAACTTAGGATGATGTAGGAGAAACGGCTAAGTGGTTTCTGTGTCAGCTACACTGAATCAAACTTGTTCAAATATATGCATGGGAGTGTGCATGGCAGCAAGCCGAGCCCACCTCAGGAATGGAAAACAGCCTCTTAGTTTTAAGGGTTTTTTTTTTTTATGTTTTGCAAATATGAGAAATGCTATGCATAAATTAGATTAGAAAGAGAGAGAGCTGTGGAGAAAGGGGTTGTCTGGCCCTCTGCTGGAGGGATAGGGAGGGAAGGGGCTGGGAAGCCAGGCCCTGGCTATCTCAGAAAGAAAAGGGAGGGAGGGAGGGAGGTGGAGGGCTGTGGCTGCAGGGTCTGGAGGAGGCAGGTGGAGGGACGTGCTGAGTTCCCCGTCCAGAGTGGGAGAGAGCATGCCAGGGCCCTAACAACTGACCAAAAGGAGAAAAACCCCTGCACTTGCCTCCCTTCAGATCCCCAGATTCCTCTACCTTCTGCTCCCCAAGACAGAGGGCAGCCCAGAGAGATAGAGCACCTGTCCAAGGGATGCTGGGCCCACTTTAGCATAGCCTGCGGACCTCAGACTTAGCTCCTGTCCAAGGGATGCTGGGCCCACTTTAGCAGAGCCTGCGGACCTCAGACAGCTCCTTTATTCTGAGTGCTTGCTGCATGACAGGTACTTTGGAGATTAGTTTATTTTTAAAACATTTAATAAGTACGTGTAGTACAAACGATGGACCAGGCATTGTCTTAATGCTTAAGGGATGTCAATTCGTTGAATCATAGTGACTGCCTCATGGTGTCATTTTACAAAGGAGAAAAATGAGGCCCAAGAAGGTAGACTTGCCCAGAGACACAGCCTATGGTGACAGCTAAGAGTTACGTCTTTGTGTATAATCTGCTCTCCTGGAGTCAGGGAGACATTCAGCTTTTTTCTTTTTGTTTGTTTTTGTCCTTGTTTTTTTAATTAATTTTCATTGGAGTGTAGTTGATTTACAATGTTGCATTAGTTTCAGGTGTAGAGCAAAGTAAATCAGTTACACATATACATATATTCACACTTTTAGATTATTTTCCCATATAGATCATACAGGGTATTGAGTAAAGTTCCCTGTGCTATCCAGTAGGTCCTTATTAGTTATTTATTGTATATATAGTAATGTGTTTATGACAATCCCAATCTCCCAATGTATCCTGCCCACCTCCCCCCGCCCCCCCCACTTTTCCTGCTGGCAACCAGAAGTTTTTTTTCTACATCTGTGAGTCTATTTCTGTTTTGTACATAAGTTCATGTGTGCTATTATTTTAGATTCCACATATAAGTGATACCCTATGATATTTGTCTTTCTCTGATGTCACTCAGTATGACAGTTTCTAGGTTGTGAACTGTGGTGTTGGAGAAGACTCTTGAGAGTCGCTTGGACTGCAAGGAGCTCAAACCAGTCCATCTTAAAGGAAATCAGTCCTGAATATTCATTGGAAGGACTGATGTTAAAGCTGAAACTCCAATACTTTGGCCACCTGATGCAAAGAACTAACTTAGTGGAAAAGACCCTGATGCTGGGAATGATTGAAGGCAGGAGGAGAAGGGGGCAACAGAGGATGGGATGGTTGGATGGAATCACCAACTCAATGGGCATGAGTTTGAGCAAGCTCTGGGAGTTGGTGATAGACAGGGAGGCCTGGCGTGCTGCAGTCCATGAGGTCACAGAGAGTTGGACATGACTGAGTGACTGAACTGAGGTTCATCCACATCACTGTAAATAGCATTGTTTTGTCCTTTGATGGCTGAGTAACATTCCATTGTATATAAGTGTGTGTGCTTCGTCACTCAGTCATGTTCGACCCTTTGTGACCCCAAGGACTGTGGCCCACCAGGCTCCTTCTATGTGGATTTTCCAGGCAAGAACACGGGAGTGTGTTGCTATGCCCTCTTTCAGGGTATCTTCCCAACTCAGGGATTGAACCTCCCACATTGGAGGCAGAGTCTTTACTATCTGAGCCACCGGGGAAGCCCAGTGCATATAAGTACACCTTGTTTATCTGTCAATGGATATTTAGGTTGTTTCCCTAATGAGGAACATGCCAAGACTTGCTTCCAACCAATAAAATATGGCAAAGGTGCTGGGATATCATTCTGTGATTATGCTGTGCAGATGGAAAACTCTATCTTAGGAGTCCTTCATGGCCCTATCATGGGTGGGGAGGGCCACATGGCTGGGAACTGAGGGTGGCTTCAAGGAACCGAGGGCCTCGGTCCTACAACCAGAAGGAACTGAATTCTGCCAACATTCAGCAAGCTTGGAAGAGGGCCCCAGGCTCTGATGAGATTATAGCCTCAGCTAACATCATGACTGCTGCCTGGAAGGACTCTGAACAGAGGACCCAGCTAAGTGGTGCCAGGGGCTCAGGCCCATGGAAACTGAGCTAATAAACATATGTGGTTTTAACACACTAGTTATGTGGCATTGGAAACATAACACCTTGCCTGAGCTGACTTTGGAACCCCTTGCCTTAGGGTTGTTCTGTGCTATTACTGACATAGCCATGATTTCTCACAATTTGCACAGTAACTTTTTAGGCTTTTCTACTTTCATCTTATGGCTAAAGAAACTGAGGATCAGGGAGGCTAGTGAATCGGGGCCCCACAGCTGTTAAGGGTCTCTGTGGGAATCCCAGCATCTGTGGTCGCTCCATCACAAAGCATTCTGCACCTACTCACTGTTTTAGGCTGTGGTTCCTTCTTTTATCAGCTAAAGACTAGATCAGCTCACCCTTAAAGGCCTGCCCAATGTACCTCTTCTCTGACGTTTTTTAAACTTCCTGAACAATTCCCTCTTGCTTTTCTTGCAATTTTTTCAACATGTCCTCCTTCTCTGGCTTCCTCCCTCTCCTCCCCGTTGCATCCTGAATTCAACCTCCTACAGTTTCCCTGATGTCCCCACTCACTGCTTTTTATCCTGACCCTCATTAAGAGTTTAATAACTGCCAGCAAAGGTGATGGGCATGGAAAGAACAAGGTTTTCCCATACCTTCCATCTCTATTTCCTTGCTTCTTTCTTTATTCTTTTTTTTCCCTATGTATTTGGCTGCACCAAGTCTTAGTTGTGACATGCAGGTTCCTAGGTGAGGCATTGGGATCTAGTTCCCTGACCAGGGATTGAACACACGCCCCCTGGAAAGGGAACAGAGTCTTATCCACTGGACTTTAGGGCAAGTCTCTTCTTTGCTTGTTCTGTAATTTGTTCTAGAACTTAATTTTCATATGCTCATTGCTGGTCTTGATGGTCAGCAGTCTGGCATCAGAAGTTTCCATCCCATCCTGGCACTGATGTGGGAGAAGATATCTGATTCCAGGGTCTCAGGAGCAGGTGGGACACTTGACTGGTGAGCACGTGTCACGCTCTCTGCGGGCTTCCCTCTCAGAGATGCCCCTTCAGGCCCTTCCTTCCCACCTTGATGTGGCAGCTGACACCTGCTCCACAGCAAGGGATGGGCCCCTCCTCCCCTCCCCGGCTCACCGTCTCGCCCCAGCATCTGACATCACCTCAGCTAAAGCATTCCTCCTTCCTCTGTGCTGATGGTTTAGGGCGGACAGCCTGGGGGACAGCTAAGGGAATGTCTGCCCCTCCACTGACCTCCTCCATCTGGCCTCTCTCTCAGACAGAAGCTGGGAAGACGGTCAGTGAAGAAAGAGCTCTTGGCACGTTCAGCAGAGGTGGGTAAACTCTGCCAGGATTGCTTGTGCCCTGGCCAGAGGAAGGGTGGCATGATGCCCGGGAGCTTTCGAGGGCCCTTGTTATGATAGCAAACAATGAAACCACTCTCAGCCCCAGGTTCTTTACAGTTTACCTTCTCCATTCCCAACCTGGACCTCTGAGAGAGCATTTCGGGCAGACCTCAGAACCTTTGTTTGTGCACATAAACACGCACGTGTACACACATATACAAGCACCCACTGCACACACACACGCACACATACACATGCATGTGAGCACATGTGTACATGTGAACACACATGTGCACATGAAAAACATACACTCATATACATGTATATGCAATGCACTCACACACACATGCACTTGCAAACACACACACATATATACACCTGCACAGACATACATGTACACACACAAGCATGCACACACTCATACACGTGTATACACAAACACACCCACACATACACATGACCACACAAACATACATGCACACACATACACACATGCTGTGCACACACAATCATACATACTTACCCATACACATGCACATACACAAATATACATATAGACACACATGCACACACAAACATATTGATACATATACACATAAACATGCATACACACTTACACACATGTACACACACATGATCACGTGCATATTTGGATATTTGGCCCAGGAGCCAAACCCTTTATTCCCTTGATATTTCTGCCTAAGCTTTAGACACTTCCAGCTCTCATCTGGGAACTGTCCTTTCCACCTGAAGCTTAAACTTTCTTAATTTGATATGCTTTTCTAAGCTCTGAGCAGTGTACATAGGACAAAAACACCAATCTCTACATGGAGTTCCTCTAAGAATCAATTGAGATAATGTATGTGAGCATGTTTTCTGGGGTGGAAAGGGATAAACAAATTAACTGTAGCCGAACGTCCCAGCAGAGCCCCGCTTCATTTGGTCTTTGTGCAAGCAGAAGGGTGAGGGTCCATGGAGCCTACCTTTTGCATACTTTCTGTATTCATGTTCTGTATACATGTTCTGTATTAGGACTTTTTATAAAATACTGAGAAAATAACTTTCTCCTCTTTATAGATACTAAGCTTGCTTTTCCTGCATCGCTTATTGTTATTGTGATGGGCCAGGGCATCAGAAGAGATGCAGACTCCCTGTGGTGAGAGAACAGTGGGGACAGGTCCATTTTCCTCCTGTTTATGCCCAGCGACTGACTTTCGGTAAGGGAGGAGGGGCCAGTTAGAGCCAGAGACTGGAGAGGCTGAACTTTGTCTATCAGGATCCCATCGTCCTGCCAAGAAGCCGGGCTGAAGTATGAGGCATTCTTCCCCATACATCCAGCTGGCCCCCCAGACCACACACAGCCCAGGACCCTGCAGGCTCAGACAGAGCAGGTGTCTCCCATCAGCTTCACAGGGGCACCGAGCATGTACCCCCGGGAAAGCAGCTCCTGCGCATGGTCCTCAGGTGCAATGAGGAGACTTTCCAGAACACGCCCATGGGGGATACCCTGGGATCAGGGCCCGATTACCATGGCCTCTTGGGGACTGTTGCTGACAGGACTTTCCCACCTACACCCCAGGTGGTAAAGCCCCAGGTATTGAGTTGTAGACTGTTGTTTCTTTCATAGTGACCATCCCCAAAGGAAGGTGTACAACTTCCCAGTCTGAAGATATGGATTCTGTTCCCTCCCTAACATCTTGTGAGCTTCTTGCCTGTTAACCCCTCCATTTCTTATGATGCTAAAGGAACCCAAAAACCCAAACTCAGAACTGATGGGCTTCATCTTCAAATACTTATGAAGTACCATAAGTGTTCCTAAAATAGTCCACACTCATCACTGTTCTCATGTATGATGTTGGGTGTACATTAGAAGTGCCCCCTTGGGCCAGGGAAGTGATAAAAGTTACCAAAAAAATGACCCCTTCTTTGGACTGATAAATTAGAAAAAAAAAGCCTGTGGTTTGGGAATTCCCATCACTACTTTGCACACCATAGGTTAAAATCATATTCCTTCTACAGAGAACTCACAGCCAAATTAAAGAGACAAGACAGACAAAAAATGCATCTGATTACATATGGCTTTAAAAGGTTTTGTATGTGACAAGGGGTAGGATCATCCTGTAAGTCTTCTTGGAGGAGGCTGGAGGCTGAGAAAGTCCTGGAAAATAGGGAAAGATAAAACTAAGGGCATGTCTTCCTGATCTCCTTTGCATCAGAGAGAAAACAGCACCACTTACAACAATTTCAGACATGCCAAAGTGGTTCAAATCTGTGATTGGAAAATCCCAAGATTCTATCATCTATAGAAACCAGTTTAGAAAATATGTGAAATATTAAGCAATTTGAAATCCATGAGACTGACATCAACAGATTGTGAGGTTATACCTTGAACTCCTCCAGGAATGATGGTCCAATGCCATCAAAACAGTACTAATGTGATATTGTTGCTGTTTAGTCTCTAAGTTGTATCCAACTCTTTTGTGACCCCACGGACTATAGTCCTCCAGGCTCCTCTGTCCATGGGATTTCCCAGGCAAGAATACTGGAGTAGGTTGCCATTTCCTTTTCCAGGGTATCTTCCTGCCCCAGGGATTGATCCTGCCACTCCTGCATCCTGCATTGCAAGCAGATTTTTTTTTTTTACCACTGAGCCACCAAGGAAGCCCACTATTGTGATAGCAATCTGAATAATTACCATTTGTGAAATACTTGCTATCTGCTAAGCAGAGGATGAGATGGTTAGATAGCATCACCAATTATATGGGCCTGAATCTGAACAAACTCCGGGAGACAGTGAAGAACAGGGGAGCCTGGCATGCTGCACTCCATGGGGTCACAAAGAGCTGGACATGACTTAGCGACTGCATAGTAACAACAAAGCGCTATGCTGTGCGCTCTGAATGTAATATACCATCTAACGTTCATGACACTCTAACAAGCTATACATTAGATATACATTAGACTTACAACTTTATAAATAAGTAAACAGGCTCAGAGTCAACAGTGATAAGAAGAACTCTTATGTTGCGTTTACTATATTCCAGGCACCATTACATATATATATATATAAATCTCCTCATGGTATATACTGGAAAAGACCTTGATGCCAGGAAAGATTGAACCTTGATGCCAGGAGAAGAGGTGACAGAGGATGAGATGGTTGAATGGCATCACCGACTCAGTGGATATGAGTTTGAGCAAACTCCGGGAGATAATGAAGGATAGTGAAGGATAGAGAAGTCTGGCGTGCTGCAGTCCATGGGGTGGCAAAGAGTCAGACACGATTTAGTGACTGAACAATAACAACAATCCTCATAGTGACTTACTTAATCTTTACTTGATCCTCAGAGCAACTGTTTGAAGTAGTTGTACTATTTTTGCCAGATCTTATTGATGAGGAAAATTAAGCCCAAAGAGGTTAAGTTGCCTAAGATTTTTTTTAAACATTCAGGAACCCATGGTTGGCAAACGACAATCAGCATTCAAGCCCAGGCTGATGGGTCTGCTAAGCCCAGCTTTGCCTGCCCTAATGTAGGGCAGCCCAGCTCCAAGTTTTCCAGGGAAGGAGTCCTAACAGCAGAGGCGTGAACACACCCCACCCCCAGGGTCCTGGGAATATTGCCTAAGGTAGTTAGCTGTCAGTGTGAAATTTTCTTTGAAGCCATGTGTTTTCTCTTAGAAATTTTGGGTGAATTTTGCTTTCTACTCCATAATGTATATTTTAAGGTAAAAAAAGTAATGTTTTGATTTTTGCTGTTGTTCTCAAAACTTTGAGGAAAGAGAATGCTCCAGGAAGCTGTATTTTGCTGACCCCATGGTTTTGCTGAGGTTCCCCAGGTGGTTCTAGTGGTAAAGAACCTCCTACCAATGCAGGAGACATTAGAGACATTAGTTTGATCCCTGGATCTGGAAGATCCCTTGGAGGAGGGCATGGCAACTCACTCCAGTATTCTTGCCTGGGGAATTTCTTGGACAGAGGAATCTGGTGGGCTACAGTCCATGGGGTTGCAAAGAGTCACAAAGGATTTGATACACACACGATTTTGTTGACCTCCTGGTCCACATTTTGGTGCTCCTGGGTTTACACCTGCCCCATTGAAAGATGAATAGTTGAAATGGAAGGAATGTGGCTTTCAAAAGCAGAGAGATCAGAACTCAGATCCTGGCACCATCTTGCCCCCAAGTGCTGTGACCTATTGCTCCAGGGCTCTGAGCAAATCTCTGTGTAAACAGAGATAATGTAACAGGTGCCGGTCTGAAGGCCATTGCAGGATTGAGGTGAAGCATCAGCCACCTAGTAGGAGCTCTGTAAGTGGCACCATCTCACTTGACTACTTAGGGTTTGCCGCGCCTTTGTCACCCAGCACGGGGGAAGGGCGCCACTTTGTTTAGCAGGCCGCCTCGATGCTCCTTCACTGCTTGTTTCTGGTTTTGGTGGTGGGAGAGATGCTGTTTATTTGTTTGTTTGTTTTTTCCTGGGGAGGAGCTCTGTATGTAATGCCTGTTCCCCAGAAGCCTACCCCATCCATGGGGCTTATGTGGGAACTGGACACTTTCTGTCTCTCTTTCATCTACATTTAAACCATCTGCTGGCTGAGAAAAGGAGTTGTTTTCTATTGACTGGTGGTTCTGCTCAGAAGAAAGGCAAGCTTGAAATGTCAGGATAACATCCATACTGCCTGTGTGTGTGCATGCTAAGTTGCTCAGTTGTGTCTGACTCTTTGCGACCCCATGGGCTGTAGCCCACCAGGCTCCTCTGTCCATGGGATTCTCCAGGCAAGAATATGGAGTGGGTTGCCATGCCCTCCTCCAGGGGATCTTCCCCACCCAAGGATTGAACCTATGTCTTTTATATCTCCTGCCTCAACAGGCAGATTCTTTACCACTAGCACCACCAAGGAAGCAATATACATACTGTGTTTATGTTATTGGGTTGGCCGAAGAAAGTTTTGGCCAACCCAATATATTCAAACCTCTCCTTTGAACACTTTCTAAGACTTTCTAAATCTCTAACTAAGGCTTATGCAGAGAGGCATCTTACCAGCTTTGGTGGGCCCCTGGAGGGTCATAAAGAGCTCCTTTATCCTTTGGACAACTTGATGTTTGCAGGAAAGTCAGTTAATCTCCTGAACCATAATCTTCTCTTCTGTAAAATAAAGCTAGCATGTTAGATATGATTATTAAAAATGCTTTATCACACTGATTAGAATGACTTTTGCAAGAATTTAAAAAACAATGCGCTGGCAAGGATGCGGAAAAATTGGAAAGCTTCTGTACCATTGGTGGGAATGTAAATGGTGCAGCTGCTGTGAAAAGCAGTATGGCAGTTCCTTGAAAAGTTAAACACACATTTAGAGCGTGACACCACAATTCCCTGTCTAGGTATGTGCCAAAAGATTGAGGCAGGGACACGAGCAGATGTTCACACAACATTGCTCATAGCAGCATTATTCTCAATCAAAGGGTAGACTCTGCAAAGTGCTTCTGAGATCTTTGGACTGTGTTAATATCAATAGCAGTGTGACTATGGAAATCTGAAGACCGGGGACATGTACCTCTCTACCAATGAATGTCGCTGCCGTACATGATCCCTGATAAAGCCTTCCATGTGTAATACATAGACCTTTAAGTATTCTTGCCTCCTCCTTTCAATGCCTTTGCTCAATTACCACTACCGTTGAGCCAGGCCAGCAAAAGTTCATGCAGTAGGGAATAGTAAGATTTTGTGGAGAAGGTGACAGGGATGGGATTGGAGGGGTACAGACCAATGTCCTACAAAAGAGGTGGAGACAGTAGGCCTCCCTGAAGGACTTTTCCAGGCTTCTGGGAGAAGGGGAGAAGAAAAGGAACATGACAAGACTGCAAGTAGATCAAACCGGTCCATCCTAAAGGAAACCAGTCCTGAATATTTACTAGAAGGACTGTTGCTGAAGCTGAAGATCCAATACTTTGGCCACCTGGTACAAAGAACCGACTCATTGAAAAAGACCCTGATGCTGGAAAAGATTGAAGGCAAAAGGAGAAGGGGGCCACAGAGGATGAGATGGTTAGATAGTATCACTGACTCAATGGACATGAATTTGAGCAAACTCCAGGAGATAGTGGAAGACAGGGAAGCCTGGTGTGCTGCAGTCCATGGGACCTCAAAGGGTCAAACACGACTGAGTGACTTTGTATAGTCTTGCTGTTGTATCAGCAGGAAGACTATAAGCATTGTGAGGTCATCATGAGGCAGTGAAGGGACCTGGAGGTCTGTCCTTCCCAGGTCCCCAGCAAAATCTGGAGGCAGCAGGGTCCCATGAGGGTCCCGTAAGCCACCCAGAGACTGTCAGCCAGACTGCCCTCAGGGACCGGCTGTCCTCTCCCCAGGAGTCCTGCATGGACGACCATCCCGAGCAGCTGGAGCTTCCTCTAATGGCCACTCAGGGGAGTGACCATGGTCTCAGTTTGGCCTCAGACTCTGCTCATCCCCTGAATGAGTGATTCTGCTTCACGAGACTGCAGGACACGCTATCAGCCCCAGTCAATGGTCAGAGGGACATGGACTTCAGAGTGAGCGAGGTGGAGCCTGAATCAAGCCTGCTGGAGACCCTTTGAGGGAGAAAATGGTCGAGGACGTCCCAGGATAATAATAATGATAATAATGGCATTAGTAATAATAACAAAAGCCAGCTAAGAGTGGTTAAGAGAATTAAAAACTTCTACGCAGAAGGTCTTGACGCAGAACAGTTTTTCGGTGCATGTTAATTTCCTTTTCCTTCTCTCCCTCTGGGAGGGCACGTGCACGATCGAACACCCCCTTCCCAGTTGCCCAGCTTGCTCCCTTCTCTCCCCCACCCCCTTGCTCTCCTCCCTGCCCCTCCTGTCTGTCATCCCCTTCTGCGTCCCTCCCGTCCCCCGCATGCAGTTTGCAGAGCTCAGCTGTACCTGTCTGCTTTTCCTCACCAGATTCCAAGTGCTGTGGGCACAACCCCGACTCCCACCCAAGTGCTCACATTCAAGTAGACCCATTCCTCTTCCTACAGGTGGGAGAGTGGCGTTCTTCATTATCCCCTTCATCTTCACGATTTTCTCTTTGTTATGAGAGAGAGACTTCTATGTGGCGGAAGAAAAATCATAAGGAAAAAAAAAAATCCCGACCGTCAGAAACATGTTTTCCTTGCTCTGCCAGCCCTCACACATTTCCATTTGGATTGATTGCCTACTACAGCCTGTGAGCTTTTGAACGTCAAATTTCAAAACGGCAACTTGAAAGAGTGAACATGAAATGAGTGGCTCGATGCTGCCCTCCATGCTGGGGGACATGTGTTCTTGAAGTGCAGGAGCAGCGGGGGGAGTCTTGTCTCTCCCGCCTACATTATCTCCTGAGGCTTTCTGACGCTAGCCCTTCCTGGGGCGCTGACAAGGCGGGGATTTAGCAAGCGTTTGCTACAGGCTGAGCTGAACCTTGTACGAGGCATAACGCGGTACCTGCAAGTAACGGATTTGGATTTGGGCTGAAGCAGACGGTGCGCTCTCCCCAAGATTCAGGAAGGATGTACATATGGGACCAAAACAAAGTGAAATGCAATTTAAAAACAAAGAACAGAATGAATCATACCCAGGTGCTAACAGAATAGAGATAATGATGGTTACCAGAGTGTGGACTTCAGGTGACAGTCAGGGACAATGCAGTAACAAGTAGGAAGGCTTCCAGGCAGGAAAGTGTACTTTTTTTTTTTTTTTCTTATTTAACATTTTTTAAATTTAATTTTTTTTATACTAGGTCCTTTTTGGTTATCTATTTTAAATGTAGCAGTGTATATGTGTCAATGTTAAACTCCCATTCTATCCCTTCCCCTTCCCGTACCCTCAGTAATGCCAATCCGAATGGCCATCATCCAAAAAATACCTGAAATTTAATACAGACACATCTGAACTCAATCTCTTCCACTCAAACTTGCTCTCTATTCTGTAACAATCCCTGTCTCTTAAAGGCAATGAAAGTGAAAAAGTGAAAGTGAAGTCGCTGAGTCGTGTCCAAGTCTTTGCGACCCCATGGAGAGTGTAGCCTACCAGGCTTCTCTGTCCATGGGATTTTCCAGGCAAGAATACTGGAGTGGGTTGCCATTTCCTCCTCCAGGAGATCTTCCCAACCCAGGGATTGAACCTGGGTCTCCCGCATTGTAGGTAGACACTTTATCATCTGAGCCACCAGGGAAGTCCCAACTATGTATCTAGTCACTTAGATAGAAAGCTGACTTCTCTTCTATCTCCTGCTGCAAGACTATTGGTCGTCACCATATCCTATTGATTCTCTCTCTTAAAAAAACTCTAAGTGTAGATCAGTCTGTCTCAGTCTTTTACAAGAAATACTGTATCATGTTCATCTTCATCTATTTAGGACCTGACTCAGTGCCTAGTGCAGAACAGAGGCTTCATGAAGAAGGAAGAGTGAATGATAGAAAGCAGAGTGAGAAAAAAGTGAACGTGGGAATTTGACCTGAAATCTGAGAGCACCAGGATGAGAGAAGATCTTAGACATTTTCAAGTCCAACACTCTCATTCTGCCAGGTGCCGCATTTGGAGGTAAGAAATGGGGAATTGCCCACCCAAATTTACACAGGTAGAATAAACTCTAACAGGCGGCTTCTAATAGTACAGACTTGAAATCAAGAGGAGCCAAAGTGGGTCATGGAAATGAAAATGAAAACTACAATGTTGAACTGGTTAAGTGAGTAGGGATTTGAAAGGATACATGAGAAAATGAAGCTAAGGATGGGGAGAAAATGCAGAACCAGATCTAGTCCTAGTGGAGGAGCCAAAGTGCTAAAGCTGGAAGACTCTATAGAACCAGGCAGTAAGTCCTACCTGGACCCAGGAGGCAAGAGGTAGCAGGACATGTTGTGAGTGGGGTTGGAGAGAGAGATAGATCCAGTGAGAGAAAAACTAGATTCCGCATCAGTTTTTTGAGATGAGTCCTCCTGTAGGAGTCTTTCTTGATGGCCCAGTCTTTATCTTTTACATCTGAGTCCAATTCAATCTTCAGATGGTTATGCTTCATGATTGGCCTTGGAATGACCTTGATAGCAGCCTAAAGATGGGATGAGCTTAGTGTCAGAGATAGCGAGTCTTGTCCAGTAGGGTCTGAAGAACTAGAATGGGGAGTTGAGAAGGTGAGACTGGATTGTTCTGGGAGACATGAGATGTTGGGTTGAATAATTTAGATCTGTTGTTATGAAGAAGAGAGTACTGTGATAGTCTCTCAACCTGGAGAGTGGCTGCTTTCAACTCAGATCCTTTTCTCTAGCATCATGCCTGGGCACTGTTTAAATTGCTATTCCCTTTGCCTGGAATGCTCTTCCCTTAGATGTTCTGTGGTTTGCTCTCTTACCTTCTCATGTCCTTGCTCAAAAGTCATGCTATGAGCAAAGCCGGGCCTTACTGTTCTTTTTAAATTTGCCACACCCTCCATGCCTTCTCTGTCTGCCCCAAGGTGTGCATCTAGGTTGCTCTCATCACCTCTCATCCATTTTAAAGGTGAGTATCAAAACAGGTCATGGAAATGGAGACCACAGTATTGAATTGGTTAAGCGAGTCAAGAAAAAGCTTACATGAGAAATGATGCAACCACTGAGGATGGGAAGAAAATGCAGAACCAGATCTAGTCCTAATTGAGGAGCCAGAAAGGTAGTGCTAGCACTTTATTTGTTCATTTTTGCCACCACCCATTAGAGTGGAAGCTCTGTGAGGGTGGGTGTTGTTGTCTGTTTTGCTCACACCTGTGTTTCCGGTGCCTACAATTTACTTGGCACATCTGGGATGCTCGAGAAGCATGTGTAGAATAAAAATAGGGCCATACACTTGGGAATTGTTGAGAAGGTGAGACAGCTTACAAGGTTCCCCTGACCTGCTCTATAATGGGAGTGTCGGAGGAGAACCTAGGATGCAATTGTGAGATTGCCATTGTGTTCAGCTAGACAACACCTACTTCATCTTGATTTCACCATCTCCCATCCTGGCTCTACCCCAACATTTAGAGCTGGCTTCTTTCCTATCTAATGTCCTATATTGGTCCCAACTAGGCAGAAATTGGCACTAGGGTGTTCCCCACCACAAATTATACCTCCTCAGACCCTCAGCCTCTGTTAAACTGGTAGGTAAGGCATCTCATCCCTGGTAAAGATGGTAAAGAATCTGCCTGTAATGCAGGAGCCCAGGTTCAATCCCTGGGTTGGGAAGATCACCTGGAGAAAGGAATAGCAACTCCCTCCAGTATTCTTGCCTGGAGAATTTCATGGACAGAGGAGACTGGCGGGCTACAGTCCATGGAGTCACAAAGAGAGGACATGACTGAGCACCAACACTGTAACTTTCAAGGCACCAATCAGAAGAGAGATGCTGCTCTTCCCCTGCCTTCTCTGTAAATGATCTTCTTTTGGTAAGTTATCCTCTTTTTCCCGATGCAGAGGGTTCTTCGGGCTTCCCCAGTGGCCCAAGGGTAAAGAATCCACCTGCCAAAGCAGGAGACTTGGCTTCGATCCCTGGGTCAGTAAGATCCCCTGGAGGAGGAAATGGCAACCCACTCCAGTGTTCTTGCTGAAATAATCCCTGGATAGAGGAGCCTGGCGACCTATAGCCCATGGGGTTACAGAGTCAGAAATGACTGAGAACACACACTAAGAGATTCTGGCCGGGTGAGGGTTTGTTGTAAACAACTGAAAAGCAGAGAACACCCCTCCCCCCGACTTTGTATCCTGCTATGTCTTACTGAACAGGGTCCCCCATGTGCTCACTTAATAAATGCATATGTGTCCACATAAAGAAAAAGAGGTAGATGTGACTTGAGCAAAAGGGATCTTTGAAAGGTCGTTTGTCTCAGATGGTACTTTCTACATGGTACTTGCTCCTTCACCCGAACCCTGAAAAAACGAATCAGACTCTCTCCCTTTCTAGAAAATTTTTGTCAAGCTTTGGGTGATGTGTATGCAACACATCATTGGTGATCAAAGGTTGGTGATGTGCCAACCTTGCAGGTAGAAATTAGGATAGAGATTTCCTGGCTCTGGTCTTTTCTCTATTTTCTTTAGACTGCTGTATTTTTTTTTCCCCTTTTAGTTGCTGTTAAGCTCTTGGAAATGTTTGATTATTCCTGAGGATGCCAGCTGTGAAACCCAGCCTACAGAAGTCCCCTTCACACAAAGCCTCTATCCAAACACACACAGCAGTCCTGAAGCCGTCTTTTCTCTCCCTGCCTCGCCTGTTTGCGAGGACCTCTGCTCTCTCTCTCTGGCTACACGATCATTCACTGTGGTCACTCCCTGAACTCCTCCATCAATTTAACAAGCACTCATTGAATGCCTCCAGTGTGCTGAGCGCTGGAGATGTAAAGATCAATTAGCCTTGACCTCTACCCTCTGATGACCTGGTGGGCAAGTAGACGTGGGGTCAGACATTCATAAACGCGTATGCTGAGTGCTCTGCCCAGGCTGGGAGAAGCACTTTGGAAGCACACATGGTGGGATGACCATCCGCCTGGTGGTCCAGAAGGTGTCACAAAGCAGGTGACTTTTAAGAAGGGTCTCCAGTAATCAAAGTTTCCTTTCTGTTTGACTACTGAGCCTGCTTTGGTCCTGAGAATCTCTAAATGTATTTCACAACTCCTGGAAGGGGTTCCAGCAGGCTCTTCCATGATTCTGTCTCTTTCTGTCAATGTGAGACTTAACAAGTCTCAGCTCTTCTTTTACCTCATTTCTTCCTGTGATACTTCACTCCTCTCTGGATACACTCAGCCAGGCATTCACAAGCCTATTCATTTTCTCCTGAATCTCTGCAGAATTCAGGTTTCTCACTGGTTGGGTATGTGGCCATCTCCTCTACACTTCGCCTTCGTTGGTTACCTTCTCTCTGAAGTGAGCTGCAGAGCAGACATGGATGAGTTTCACCACTTATGGATGGACTAGATACTACTTTCAAGAGTTTAATACCCCCTCCCCCAGTCTGCTGGTACATTCAGAAATTCAGGACTCTGATTGCTGTTCCTCCTCAATGGGCACACTGCTCCCTGTTCCCTGATGGGAGTGTTAGGGTAGACACGATTCCTGCCTCTTACTTATCTCAACTTATCCTCTTACTTATCCCTGGACAGCAGTCTTTGGTAGTTAGGGAAAATGGGATAACTTCCTCAGTCTACTCTAGAATGATCATTTTTAAAACTTTTTATGTTTGTATTGGGGAATAGCCAGTTAACAATTGTGTGATAGCTTCAGCTGAACAGCAAAGGGGCTCAGCCGTGTAAATGCATGTAATCCATTCCCTGACAAACTCCCCTTCTATCCAGGCTGGCCACATGAGGAAATATTGTACATTCCCTAATCAATAGGTCTTTATTGGTTACCCATTTTAAATACAGCAACGTGTCCATGTCCATCCCAAACTCCCCAACTATCCCTTTCCCCTATCCTTCCCTCTGGCAGCTATAAGTTCGTTCTTTAAGTCTGTGAGCCTGTTTCTGTTTTGTAAGTAAGTTAAGTTCATGTGTATGGAGTGATCATTTTTGATGGAAGAAGCAGAGTAGTGTGAGAATCATCTAGGTTGGGCTCCTGCAGGAGGCCTTCCTGTTGAAGAATGGACTCTCCAATGTGTTCATCTGAGCCTTTAGGAACCTCTCCTGGAAAAACAGTCGTCATTATGCCATAGCCTCCTCTCCCAGCCAGTGGGGAAGGGCACATCCTAAAGGAGAGAGCTGATAAAGTGAGTCTTGGCAGCGTAAAACCAGGGTTCCTAGGGAATTGAAATAGGACCCACTAGAATGGAGCCCGACTAGAATTTATATAGTTGAGTGTGAGGGTCTAGTTCATGAAGAACTCCTTGGAGCTGGATGAGAAGTGTTTAAGTCCCAGCTGCTCCTTGCCTTGGGCAGGTGGAGCCACCAAAGGCATTGCCTGTACTCTTTTCAGAATATCCAAATGTTCAAGGATCCAGGCAAAGATTCAGTTGCTTGATGGAAGGGTGCTAGATGCTGGTTGCCTGTTCCTCCAGCAGAACGCTCCCTGTCAGCAGTGTGGTGACCCACAAACCATGGCAACACACAGCTCAGAATCTCAGCTTATGCATGAAGAGGGTCTAGCTCAGCTCTCTGTGCTTCCGCTGTTGCTGCTTAGTCGCTTTAGTCATGTCCAACTCTGTGTGACCCCGTGGACTGTAGCCCGCCAGGCTCCTCTGTCCATGAGATTCTCCAGGAAAGAATACTGGAGTGGGTTGCCATTTCTTCCTCTAGGGGATCATCCCCACCCAGGGATCAAAACCATGTCTCTTACATCTCGTGCATTGGCAAGTGGGTTCTTTACCACTAGCACCACCTGGGAAGCCCCAGTTTATCTCTCTATGCAATGCTAAGTCAGGGAGTTTGGGAGTAAGACTGGATTATACTGGTGGAAGGAGAAAGGAAGTGTTTTAATTCTATGAGGATTCATGGACCCTGATGCATGAGGTTGGCCTGCTCTAAAGTCCCAGGGCAATGGGGGATGTTCGATCCTTGTAGAGAACAGCTCAGGGCTATACCCTGCTATGAAATTACTGCAGAGAGGAAGTTAAGAGCTGGACTTTTAAAAGCAAAGGGAATCCTACATCTGGTGGAACAAAAACAGGTCTGGGAGTCAGGAGATGTGAAACCCAGCCCTGGTCTGACCCGAGGGGCTCTGTGGCTTCGAGCATGTTCCTTTGTGTCTCTGAGTCTGGTTTTCTGTTTCACTGAGGATGAAGACTACTGTTCTATCCAAGTCACAGAGGGTCACCTAGATGAAATGGAATGCACCAGACAAATCAGCTCCCTGTGGGGAGATCTAATTGCTGATTTCTCAGGAATTTGGCAGAAGCACCTAGACTCACGCCACTCAAAGGGAGTATATATAGTATATGTAGAATAGTATATGTACAACATATAGTATACGTGCAACAGAATATGACAAAAGCCCATATAGTCAAAGCTATGCTTTTTCCAGTAGTCATATACGGATGTGAGAGTTGAACCATAAAGAAGGCTGAGTGCTGAAGAATTGATGCTTTTGAACTGTGGTGTTGGAGAAGACTCTTGACAATCCCTTGAACAGCAAAGAGATCCAACCAGTCCGTCCTAAAGGAAACAAACCCTGAATATTCATTGGAAGGACTGATGCTGAAGCTGAAGCTCCAATACTTTGGCCACCTGATGCGAAGAGCCAACTCATTGGAAAAGACCCTGATGCTGGGAAAGATTGAGGGCAGGAGGTGAAGCAGGTGACAGAGGATGAGATGGTTGGATGGCGTCACTGACTCAGTGGACATGAGTTTGAGCAAACTCCAAGAGATAGTGAAGGACAGGGAAGCCTAGAGTGCTGCAGTCCATGTGGTCACAAAGAGTTGGGCCTAATTTTGAGACTGAGCAACAGCAACAAAGTCATTCTGCTACACACCTGAAAGTAATACAACATGTAAATCAACTATACTGCAACATAAAATATAATTTAAAAACAGAAATATGGCATAACCTACAAATGTAGCTACCACCTATGTCCCTTTAAATTTTCAAGTAGCTACATTTTTAAAAAGTCAAAAGATACAAGTGAAATTAATTTTAGTAATATGTATTATTTGATACAAAATATCTAAAATATCAGTTCAATGTGTAATCAATACAGAAATGATTGATGTATTTCACATCCTTGTTTTCCCATGTGACTACTGTGTTGGATGGGCTTTGCAGGTGGCTCTAGTGATGAAGAACTCACCTGCCAATGCAGGAGACATAAGAGATGCGGATTCGGTCCCTGAGTCAGGAAGATCCCCTGGAGGAGGGCATGGCAACCCACTTCTGTACTCTTGCCTGGAGACTCCCACGGACAGGGGAGCCTGGCGGGCTGCAGTCCACGGGGTCGCACAGAGTCGGATGCGACTGAAATGACTAGGCAGCGGCAGCAACAGTGCGTAGGTTTGGTTACCATGCAGCACGTGGAGCCGTCCTGGGCCAGAGATCGAACCCGTGTCCGCTGCATTGGCAGACAGAGTCTTAACCACTGGGCCACCAGGGAAGTCCTGGAGGTGTTTTTTGTGTTTTGTTTGTATGTCTGCTTTTCTCTCCCTAGCCAAGTTATACAGCTCTCCTGGGGCCCTACCTTCTGGTTAAGGCCTGGACGGTGCAGGCTGAGTGGCTGGTCACCATGGGCCACCCTGCCCCTCCCACTGTGTGCCTCCTTCTCTCCCTGTGAGGATGGAGCTAAGCCCATTCATTCTTGACCCACACTGGCTCCAAGGAAGAGTGCAGAAATGAATGGAAATTAACATGTGTGAAAAAGTCTTGAAGCTTCAATGCCAAGTGTTTAATTATTCATGCGGTTTCTCATACCCACACACTACCTGGAAGCGGTCTCTGACACAGGACTTCCGAGGGCCCTGTTGCACTGACCTGACAAATAATTTTCTGTGCTCTCATTTCATATGCATCTGCTCTGTGGAGAGAGACATCCAAGGCGTAAACAGGGCAGGGCTGTATCTGCATGAGGTTGTACTGATTCCACCCCCAGCATCTCAGGACCCTCGAGGGCCTGTGCCATCCAAGTGCTTTCCGCTCCCAGAATCGGAATGACCTGATGACCTTTAAGATTTCAGCCTCCTGGAAGAACTGTGTCTGTTCCCCTTAAAAGCCTTGGTGTGCTGAACCTCCGCATGAACACCTGGAGCCATCACGTTTTAAAAAGCAGAATTTCATAGAGTTGGCATGCTTTGTTCACAACAATTTCATTTCTCACCCAGCAGCTTAATTGTATTTTTGTTTAGTAACTTGCATGGGTCTTTTCCAGAGAAGGCAATGGCAACCCACTCCGGTACTCTTGCCTGGAAAATCCCATGGACAGAGGAGCCTGGTAGGCTGCAGCCCATGGGGTCACCAACAGTTGGACACGACTGAGCGACTTCACTTTCACTTTTCACTTTTCTGCATTGGAGAAGGAAATGGCAACCCACTCCAGTGTTCTTGCCTGGAGAATCCCAGGGATGGGGGAGCCTGATGGGCTGCCATCTATAGGGCTGCACAGAGTCGGACACGACTGAAGTGACTTAGCAGCAGCATGGGTCTTTTCACTTGTAGACACCACCAGCTTCCAGGGAAAGGGCAGACAGGACTTCAAATGATGAAGAGATGTGCAAGGGGTAGGGATCTCACTGGGGGCTTCCCTGGCAGCTCAGCGGTAATCTGCCTGCCGATGCAGGAGACACAGAGGATGTGGGTTCAAACCCTGGGTTGGAAAGATCCCCTGGAAGAGGACATGGAAACCCACTCCAATATTCTTGCCTAGAGAATCCCATGGGCAGAGGAGCCTGGTGGGCTACAGTCCAAGGGGTCACAAAGAGTCAGACATGACTGAGCAATTAAGCACACAGAGTGATCTTGTTATGGATAAGAATGGGTTTGGAGCCTCAGGGATGAGGAAATATCTCTCCTTTACCCCATACAAATACCTTTTCCTCCCTCGTTCATTTCTTTGTTGGGAGGAATGGCCCTTTTGGGTACAGATGAGGGAGAAGGGCTTTCCTGCGCAGTCTTTGTAGTTGTTCAGTCACTTGTTCGTGTCCAACTCTTTGCCACCCAACAGACTGCAGCACACCAGGCTCCCCTGTCCTTCACCATCTCCCAGAGCTTGCTCAAACTCAAGTCCATTGAGTCAATGATGCCATCCAACCATCTCATCCTCTGTTGTCCCCTTCTCCTCCTGCCTTCAACCTTTCCCATCATCAGCATCTTTTCCAATGAGCTGGCTCTTCACGTCAGGTGGCAAAGTATTGGAGCTTCAGCTTCAGCTTCAGCATCAGTCCTTCCAATGAGTATTCAGAGCTGATTTCCTTTAGGATTGACTGGTTTGATCTTCTTACTGCCCAAGGGACTCTCAAGAGTCTTGTCCAGCACCATGACTTCAAGGCATCAATTCTTCGGCAATCAACCTTTTTTTATTGTCTAGCTCTCACATCCATACATGACTACTGGAAAAATCATAGCTTTGACTATACAGACCTTTGTAGGCAAAGTAATGTCTCTGCTTTTTAATATGCTGTCTAGGTTTGTCATAGCTTTTCTTCCAAGGAGCAAACATCTTTTAATTTCATGGCTGCAGTCACTGTCCACAGTGATTTTGGATTTTTGGCTGCCTACTCTTAGGAAACAGAATTCCTGGCCACTGATAGGAGGTCAGTAGATTCAGATGTCAGCTTTCTAATCTAGACACTTGTAGAGACTGAGCGAGCTGAGGACTGGGGCTCTGTCTGGAGTGCCTGACACCGTGATTGAAACTTGCAGACGTGACTGAGAAATTGTTGGGGCTTGGGGGAAGATCTGTGAGACAGACATGCAGGCACCCGGGCTGCACTTTCCTTGTGACTTAGAGCTAAGCAAGCACAGTCCTGGGCATCTAATCATCGCTACAGTCCTGCATGGTAAATACCCTCAGCCCCATGTTACAGATCCAAACATAGAAGCTAAAAAACATTAGGGAAATGTCCCAAGTGACGTGGCTACTTGGTGGTTTCACTAGAATGAAAGATACTTCCTGAAAACTTAAAGGAGCTATTTGGGAAATTCATAAAATGACTGCTAACTTTACAAGGTGGAAAGTGGACATAGGAATCATTTGAACAATACATAGATCTAGAATCCAGGTCTTCTCATGCAGAACTCAGTTTTTTCTTGTTATAGACATCTGTGTTCTCACACAGGCTCTCTCTCTCTCTCTCTCTCTCACACACACACACACACACACACACACACTTGCAGAAACACAGAGTCTATCTCTTTATCCCCGAATCTAAGTGCCTTTGCAATATCTTGGTGCTATCGTCACTCAGGATGTTCTTACCCAAAGCTAGACTGCTGCTGCTGGCTGCTAAGTCACATCAGTCGTGTCCAATCCACCAGGTTCCCATCCCTGGGATTCTCCAGGCAAGAATACTGGAGTGGGTTGCCATTTCCTTCTCCAAAAGCTAGACTAGGAGGACCTAGGAGGACCTAATTCTATAAAATAAATCAAGGTAGCTCTTAAGCATTTTAGGTTGTGTTTGCACATCTTCCCTCAGCTGTCTCAGAAACCGTCCTAACCAGATGAGCCTTAGTGGAGTCCTTGTCAGTTAAGATTCAGGCTGATGGCAAATATGCTCTGAGCTTGCCAAAGGGAAAGAACATGACTGGTTGTCCTTGGTTTCTGCCTGGGATCCTCACTAGCATGAAAGTCATCTCTTGGACACTTGAAGTGAATAACTAGGATTAGTGAAAGAAGTGTCAGCTATACAAGTTAGTGGGCATTAGGAGGTAGTTACCCTGCATGCGTGCTCGGTCACTAAGCCTTGTCCAACTCTTTTGCAAGCGCATGGACTGTAGCCCACTAGGATCCTCTGTCCATGGGATTTCCCAGCAAGAATACAGAAGTGGGTTGTTATTTCCTTCTCCAGGGGCTCTTCCCAGCCTACGTATCCTCTGTCTCCTGCATTGGCAGGTGGGTTCTTTACCATGGAAAAACCTGGAGGCCCCTACCTACTTACCCTGTGGAGGGCCATATGCAGGGGTGGGTGAGGGGTTTGAGCAGAGACCAGGTGAGTGATTGGAAGGCAGATTTTGGAAGGGGACTGAGGGTGCATTCCCCGCCTTCTGATCATGGTACCAAAGTTAAAGCCACACCAGCCCCTGTTTGTTTGAAGCAGATCCTGTGGCTGGCAGTCTAGGGACCGTGAGATTCTCATGTCTCTTATGTTTGGCTTTGAGGTTCCAGTTTTTCTTCCGTTTCTCTCTTGAACCTGACAGTGAGTCTGGGGGTCCCAGAGAGCCCATTTGCTGGACTTGTGCTACCGAGCTGAACATGGTCTCAGCGCTTCAGTCTGCTGAGAACCAACTGACCAGTGGAAAGCGGGATACAGGAGTGGACGTTAACCCTGGCCAACCAACTACTGCGTTCATCCTGGCAAAATCCTAGAAGGCTTCCCCAAAACAGGGATAAGCAGCATTACTTTATTTGCACTGTTGGAAAAGAAAACTTGAGAGCCCAAGGGATTTTTCTCTAGATACGTCATTCAGTAAATGGGTGAGTGACGTTGGCCCCATCCAGACACATCCGAGGGAGGAGGGGAAACTCTGACTGTCAAAAGGCAAGGCTCTCTGGCCTCTGCACTGCCCACCCCCTGGAAATCTGACCTCACCACACAGCTGTGACCCTGGGTACTCTTGCCTTAGTGGCCTCCATGCCCAGCAGGGCCTGTGCTGAAGGAGTGACCCAAGAGGCAAATTGACACCAGTGAGGTCCCAGGAACCCAGAAGGCAAGGACTGTCACGCCATCCACCCCACTCGGTCCCAACACTGCATTACCCAGCTTGCAATTCACTGTCCTCAGGACAAAACTCTCTCTTCTTTTCAACTAAGGCAGAAATGGCATCAAAATTCAAACCAGAGCCCCTACTCTGTTTCCCTACAGGTATTCTTAAGTGAGGAAAGGTGCAATTGAGGACCTGTTTAACAGACACCCCTTACACCTGCCACATAATTCTAAATGGTAGAAAGAACTGCTGAAAGGTGTAGAGATACATATATCAGACACAATTTTGCTGGTCTGTCATGTAATTCCTTGACTCCTCCTTCCATCATTCTTGTTACTGGCGTGAGGAAGGAGAAATGGAGAGAGAGAGGTTACTTCTGCCAGTCAAGCTGAGTGACTGTCTCATACTGACCCTCCACCCTATGTGTCCAGGCTGTTGTCTACAGGAGATACATCGTTCAGTTCCCCCACTTGCCCTTGGGAGTACCACATACGGTCCTCTCTTGATTTCCAGAATCTGGAGCCAGGTTGCTGAGTGTCTTTCCTGGCAGGACCACTGACTCCCTATGTGTCCTGAGGCAAGCTACTTAAATTCTGTATGTTTTTGGCTTCATCACGTGTAAACCAGAGATAGAATTAGAACACATGTGGCAGGATGGTGTGCTGATCGAGCTGTATCTGTAGCATCCTCGGTGCCATGCCTGGTACCCAGAACTGGCTATTTTTTTAAAAATTATGTTTATTTATTTGGCTGTGCTGGCTCTTAGTTGAGGCATGTGGGGTCTAGTTTCCTGACCAGGGAATGAACCCAGAGCCCCTGTATTGGGAGAGCAAAGTCTTAGCCACCAGGAAGTCCCCAGAAGTCCCCAGAAGGGGCGATTGAAGTGAGACCTGGATAAATGATGCTTTGACTTAATGTGCCCTATTTTCACTGCTTCCTTCTCTGGACACTTGCGCTCATTTCCCAGGGAGACGTTCCTTCTGGTCTCAGGCCTTTTCAAAGACACATGCCTGGTTCCCTGGGGCTTCAGGGGGAGTGTGGAATGAACCCCTTGGCGGGCACAAAACTGGCTTAGGCTTGAGTGCACTGGCTTCCCTCTGGTCTCTCATCCACTCTGCCTTCCCCTGCTGGTCAGAGTTCGCCCGCTTCCCTCTCTCTGCTCCAGACTGGGGATGTTTTCTTCGTGCCTGTGTGATTCTCGGTAAATTTCTTCTCTAGACCTCATGCATCCACAGGCACAATCATTTCTATTTCCTTGCCTTCTGATCTCTGGATGTGTTCTGTCCTGGAGATGAAGGTCCCTGACACCTGAAGACCCACTGGATTACTGGTTCAACATCTCCCTGATCACATCGTCTCAGCCCTTGTCCCGCTAGTGTGGCCCTACCCCCACCCCACTGCTTGCTAACCAAGCACAAGATCATCAACGATGCCCACAGACAAGGTGGATGAAAGACAGTCAGTAGAACCCGATTATTCAGGAGGCATCACCATCCCTTTAAGGATACTCTGAGAAGGCTGGTCAGCAGAGGTTTGTTTTCTGTCTGCTCTTAATAAAATTTCCTATTAATTAAGCAGAGTGGTATGGGCTACAGCCTCACTCACATTATCTGTCCTTTTATTTTGTGGTTACATGGCAGTTGGAGCCCTAGAATTATACACTGGGCTCTAATATTTCAAGACCCAACAGGAACAAATATGCAATTACATAGTTCAGTGGTGCAGGGCCACAACAGTGTGGAGTGGGGACACTCTTTCCTGTGAAAGGAAACTTTAGGCCCTGGACTTGAGTGCCCTCCGAGCCAGCGAATCCTCCCCCTGCAGCCAGCACGAGGCTCCAGCTGCCTCTGGCCAGAGCCTCAGGTGCGCGTCCAGATCCTTCAGGACATGAGGGGCACAGGAGGGCAGGGGTACCACATTGTGTGCGGGGCCATGTTAGAGCCCGCGCGGGGATCTGCAGGTCGAGAGCAGGCGGTGCAGAGATGTGGCCCCTGACAGAGGACCACCTAGGTCACGCGTGCCACTTTGTCATGTGTTAATTTCGTGCTCACCTTTCTGAGCTAGGTCTTTTTTGTGTGCGTGTTATTTGACAGATGAGGCAATTATGGTTCAGAGAGGTTAAGGAACTTGACCAAAATCACACAGCTATTAAGGGGAGGTAGTAAGGAGTCGCGTCCCTAGCATGCCCAGCCCCTTGTCTCCATGTCCCTAAGTCCTCTGACGAAGGTTAGCAGAGTCTGTCGTGCTGCGTGTCCACATGAGGGTCCAGCTGTAGAATTCTGTGCCTGACTTTATTAGCAAAGGACAACATGCTTGAAATTGAAGGGACATACCCAGGATATCTTGCAAAAGTCACGAGGTTCTTCCAGTCCTTGTGACGTCTCTGAGCCCCACATTCAAAGTGAGAGCAGGAAGACACAGCATCTCAGACCATTCTTTCCTGAAGGGTCTGGCAGAGCCATCTGTGTGGGTGTGTGTGAATGTGTGTGCAAGCATGTGACTGTTTCTGCGTGAGTGATTGTGTGTATGTGACCATGTGCGTGTGTAAGAGTGCGCACCTGTATATGTGTATAGATGAGTGAGTATGCCCATATGTGCTGTGGCAGACAGGTGTCTGATACGTCCAGGAAGGAATCACCCAGCCGGAGGTTTCCATGGTAGCTGAGATACCCGCTGGTCCTTAAATAATTAACCAGCCAGAGCTTTTAAATACATCTCAAAACAAATACTCATTTCCCTTTAATGTGATGCTGATTTCCCCTTTTACGCACTGCCTGAGGCTATGTCAGCCGACTATAATTCTTGCTATGATGTGGTGGCAGCATCTTGGGTTGCCGTGGAAGCCACGCCTGCTGTCAGAGGCCAGCCTCTGACTTCACCTTGTCCAGAGGAAGGAGAAAGTGTGAGCAGGAGGAATTTCTGTTTTTGATCCTCTTCCCAAGGTGCCACTGGGACATCTCAGGCTCAGGGGCTAGCACTCACCTTAGTTGTTAGCTGTCCAACAGGCAGGTTTCTCAGAGTGATTTTCTCCTGCCAATAGCTTCAAAAGATCCTTCTTTTTCTAGTGACAGGTTCTTCTGAGCACGGGTAGTGGACACAATCTACCCCTCCCCTTGTGTCTCATCTATTTATGTCCATCCTCATGTCTGCAGGCGTAGGTACCGCCCTGAGGCAGCCTCGGCCTGAAACCCATATTCCCTTTGCCTCCTTAGGAGCCTAGAGCCCCACGCAGCTGGGTTCTGTGTGTATGGAGGTGGAACAAGGAGAGGGATTTCAAAATCCTTTATGTTTAGCCTGGTATGGGCCTGATGTCTGATCTTTTTTGGCCTCATTGTAATTTGGGTCAGTGAGTGACATTTGGGAATCTCAAAACCAGCATCAGTGGCAAGACCCCTGGACCAGGGCTCTCACCTCTGGGAGGTGGACCAGGCTGTGATGGCCTCCTTCAGCGGGCCATCTGGGTCACCAGTCACCATCCCCAACAGGATGTCCAATCAAAGGAGACCGTGGTGATGCTTCTGGGCCATACATAAATGATAACAATACAAACGATGCAGTCAGCATCTCGTTGCTTCCCTGTCTTTTGCATCCTTTCACACACTCACTCAACAGACGTTTGTTGGACACCTACTATATTCCAGGCAAAAAAATGCAGATATGAAAGTCAGCTTCTGCCTTCGAGGGACACACAGAGCCAGGCACCAAAGAGCAAGAACCGTACCTGTGGTCAATCTTATGAGCTGGCAGAGAGGAAGCTGGGGGCAGGAGGAGCTGGGGCGAGCCTGGGAGGAAGCACAGGACTCGGTGTATCCTTGGTGAAGGAGGGGCGGGGATGGGCACCTGAGACACCTCTCCTGACCATCCTTCACCTTCACTCCCACAGGGGCCCAGCTAGGCCTTCCACTGAGGATCAATTCCCTTAAGTACCTCTCCAAACTCACCACTTCTCTCCTGAAGGCATCTCTTTCTTCCCAGC